>NC_057794.1:597788197-597828402 GCF_018294505.1 Triticum aestivum
CCGCCTCCACCGCCTTCCCCTCGCCGCCCGGGACGGATCCGGCCGCCCCCGCGCCCATCCACCTCGCCGGAGCTCCAGCTTCTCGCTGGCGGCCTCGGATCTCGCCGGTGAACAGTAGATCTCGTCGATGAACAGTAACCCTAGATCTGGAGGTGCTAATTTCTTCTAAGTCCCCGATTTCCAGATTCAAATACCCTTGTTCATCGTGCCGTAACTTTGCATCCGTAGATCCGTTTTGGGCGTGTAGCATATAAAAATGTTCCTCTCAGAGAGCACATCATTTCATCCCACTGCATCATTTTCATTTGAGTTCATCTTGATGCCCGAAATGCTGTTGGAAGAGTTCTATTTGAGATAATTGTTAGATCTGCTGCTCCAAATAGCTATTTGTCATTTTTGCCATGATTAATGTGTGCATGATATGCCCCTAAGCTCTACATGAGTTTTGTTATATGCTTTTCCATCTTTCCAGAGGTGCCATCCATGTATTTTTGTGATGTGTGTGTTGACTAGCACAAGCTTGCAAAGTGGTGCATTCGTTAATGTTGATTTCAGGGACTTAGCAATTCCACTAAGTCCTTGATCTGTTTTTATCAATATGCCATATGTTCATGTTGTTTCCTAGTGATCCGTGCCTCTTTTGAGGATGATCAGTAAGGATGATTTGTTAATCTTGTAGTGCTCTATCCATCCATGTCTTTGTTTGCAATTATGGAGCACCCTAGCTTGAGTCAATCGAGCTCTACTTTTGCTATTTCGTGAATCTGGGCAGATTGTCTACTTGTTAGCGATTTCGTGATCCGTGCATGCTATGTTGTTGTTCTTGCCATGTCTAGCTTGTATAATGTGTATTCTTGATGGGTGTATGCTTAGATTGTCATGCCTTGCTCTGTAGTGAGTGCATCGAGCTCGTAAACATGCCTACTTGATATCTGATTTGCATGCTCCAGTTTTTCACCAAGTCTGAGATCTGATTATGTTTTTGCCATGTTCACATGCTTGCAATTGTATTTTCTGATCCCTTTTGGCTCAAGGTCACTAAGGGACTTTTGTTAAGATATTTGAGTAGCTCCATGCCATGCCTTGATTTGCCATGTTAAGTTCCTATAGCATATAGATTTCTTGCTCCAAAGTGTGCTACCTGATTTGAAATTCCAGACAAGTGTTAATTTCACTAAGTTTGAAATCTGTTTACAAATTGCACTTTGCCATGCTTGTTTGAACCTGTTAATGGATGAATTGCCCTTAGCTCAGTGTTCCTCTTTTGTTAGGCATCATGAATGGATCCCTGCCATATATTTTGTTGCCATGTTTGAGTGCTTTAGCATGTTTGTCTTGTTGCATTTAGATGGATACTTGCTGTTTATCGCAGACCGTTGCCATATTTGAATTGCTTGCCATTTCTAAACCGTGCATCCGATTCCGGTGTTCTTTCTATCGATTTCAACCGAAATCACCTCACCTTTCCAGTGGCACACTTGGATTTCCAAGTTGAGTCCAGGTTCATTCATTCCTTGTCAAATCTTGCATATGCATCACATATCGCATCCCGCATAGCATACCATGTTTGCATCATGTTGGTTGAGCTTTGCACGTGGTTGATTGTGTCCTTTTGCTTGTTTGTCTTGTTTGGGTAGAGCCGGGAGACGAGTTCGCTAACGAGGAGCCCGTTGAGTTTGCTTTCAAGGATCCAGTCAACTCTGACAACTTTGTAGGCAAGATGATCATACCCTCGAAATCACTTCTATCTTTGCTTTGCTAGATGCTCGCTCTTTTGCTATGCCTATGCTACGATGCCTACCACTTGCTTATCATGCCTCCCAAATTGCCATGTCAAACCTCTAACCCACCATGTCCTAGCAAACCGTTGATTGGCTATGTTACCGCTTGGCTCAGCCCCTCTTATAGCGTTGCTAGTTGCAGGTGAAGATTGGAGACCGTTCCTTGTTGGAACATTATTTTCTTGTTGGGATATGATTATATTATCTTATTATCTTAATGCATCTATATACTTGGTAAAGGGTGGAAGGCTCAGCCTCTCGCCTAGTGTTTTGTTCCACTCTTGCCGCCCTAGTTTCCGTTATATCGGTGTTATGTTCCCGAATTTTGCGTTCCTTACGCGATTGGGTGATAATGGGAACCCCTTGACAGTTCACCTTGAATAAAACTCTTCCAGCAATGCCCAACATTGGTTTTACCAGTTGCCACCTAGCCTTTTTCCCTTGGGTTTCGCGGACTCAAGGGTCATCTTATTTTAAACCCCCCGGGCCAGTGCTTCTCTAAGTGTTGGTCCAACCGAGCGATGTCCGGGGCTACCAGGGGCAACTCTGGGCTGGCCTACCCGACGTCTTGCTCATCCGGTGTGCCCTGAGAACGAGATATGTGCAGCTCCTATCGGGATTTGTCGGCACATCTGGGTGGTGTTGCTGGATTTTTTTTAACCTGTCGAAATGTCTTGTAGAACCGGGATACCGAGTCTGATCGGAATGTCTCGGGAGAAGGTATATCCTTCGTTGACCGTGAGAGCTTGTCATGGGCTAAGTTGGGACTCCCCTGCAGGGATTTGAACTTTCGAAAGTCGTGCCCGCGGTTATGGGCAGATGGGAATTTGTTAATGTCCGGTTGTAGATAACTTGAACCTTAACTTAATTAAAATGAATCAACCGTGCGTGTTACCGTGATGATCTCTTCTCGGCGGAGTGCGGGAAGTGAACACGGTGTTGGAGTAATGCTTGCCGCATGTTGTTCTCTAGTTATCGTTCGTGCTTTGATTTCTCTTCTCGCTCTCTTTTGCGAACAGGTTAGCCACCATATATGCTAGTCGCTTGCTGCAGCTCCACATATTACCTTGCCTTACCTATAAGCTTAAATAGTCTTGATCGCGAGGGTGGGAGATTGCTGAGTCCCTGTGGCTCACAGATTACTTCCAAACCGGATGCAGGGCCCGATGACTCCATTCCAGATGATGCGCTTGAGCTCAAGTGGTAGTTTGATGAAGCTTCCCGTTGTTACTATGTGTCTTTCCCCGATGATCAGTAGTGGTGCCCAGTTGGCGCGATCGGGCCCGTGTCGCATGTTGGGTTGATCTTTTATTTTGGCACCGTAGTCGGGCCATGAGTGATTGGATGATGTAATGCTATTTATGTACTTTGTTTGACGTGGCGAGTGTAAGCCAACTATGTACCTTTCCCTTTATTATCTATATTACATGGGATGTTGTGAAGATTACCTTACTTGCAACATTGCTTTCAATGCGGTTATGCCTCTAAGTGTTGGGAACGTAGTAATTTCAAAAAAATTCCTACGCACACGCAAGATCATGGTGATGATATAGCAACGAGGGGAGAGTGTTGTCTACGTACCCTCGTAGACCGAAGCGGAAGCGTTGACGCAACGTAGAGGAAGTAGTCGTACGTCCTCCGGTTCAACCGATCCAAGTACCCTTACTCCGGCACCTCCGAGTTCTTGGCACGCGTACAGCTCGATGACGCACCCTCGATCTCCGATCCAGCAGAGGCGCCGAGGGGGAGTTCCGTCAGCACGACGGCGTGGTGACGATCTTGATGTTCTCCTATTGCAGGGCTTCGCCTAAGCACCGCTACAATATGACCGAGGTGTAATATCGTGGAGGGGGGCACCGCACACGGCTAAGGAACGATCAATGATCAACTTGTGTGTTCTAGGGTGCCCCCCTACCCCCGTATATAAAGGAGGGAGGGAGGAGGTGGCCGGCCCTAGGGGGGCGCGCCATGAGGAGGGGGAAACCTACTCCAAGTAGGTTTCCCTCTCCTTTCCTTATCTTATTTGGAGGGGGAAGGAAAGAGTACTAGTATTAGGAAGTAGTACTAGTAGTAGTAATAGGAAGAGGGGGAAGGAGAAAGGAAAGGGGGGGCCGGCCCCCCTCCCCAATTCGGATTGGGCTTGGGGGGCGCGCCCCCCTCCCTTGCTCCTTCTCTCTTCCTCCTACATGGGCCCAATAAGGCCCATATACCTCCCGGGGGGTTCCGGTAACCTCCCGGGGCTCCAAACTTCTCCGGAACCTTTCCGGTGTCCAAATATATCCGTCCAATATATCAATCTTTATGTCTCGACCATTTCGAGACTCCTCGTCATGTCCGTAATCATATCCGGGACTCCGAACAACCTTCGGTACATCAAAATACATAAACTCATAATATAACTGTCATCGAAACCTTAAGCGTGCGGACCCTACGGTTCGAGAACGATGTAGACATGACTGAGACACATCTCTGGTCAATAACCAATAGCGGGACCTGGATGCCCATATTGGTTCCTACATATTCTACGAAGATCTTTATCGGTCTAACCACATAACAACATACGTTGTTCCCTTTGTCATCGGTATGTTACTTGTCCGAGATTCGATCGTCGGTATCCAATACCTAGTTCAATCTCGTTATCGACAAGTCTCTTTACTCATTCTGTAATACTTCATCTTATAACTAACTCATTAGTTACATGCTTGCAAGGCTTAGGTGATGAGCATTGCCGAGAGGGCCCAGAGATACCTCTCCGACAATCAGAGTGACAAAACCTAATCTCGAATTATGCTAACTCAACATGTACCTTCGGAGACACCTGTAGTACTCCTTTATAATCACCCAGTTACGTTGTGACGTTTGGTAGTACCCAAAGTGTTCCTCCGGTAAACGGGAGTTACACAATTCTCATAGTTACAGGAACATGTATAAGTCATGAAGGAAGCAATAGCAGAATACTAAACGATCAAGTGCTAAGCTAACGGGATGGGTCATGTCAATCACCTCATTCTCCTAATGATGTGATCCCATTAATCAAATGACAACACATGTCAATGGTTAGGAAACATAACCATCTTTGATTAATGAGCTAGTCAAGTAGAGGCATACTAGTGACTATATGTTTGTCTATGTATTCACACATGAATCATGTTTCCGGTTAATACAATTCTAGCATGAATAATAAACATTTATCATGATATGAGGAAATAAATAATAACTTTATTATTGCCTCTAGGGCATATTTCCTTCAGTCTCCCACTTGCACTAGAGTCAATAATCTAGATTACATAGTAATGATTCTAACACCCATGGAGTCTTGGTGCTGATCATGTTTTGCTCGTGAGAGAGGCTTAGTCAACGGGTCTGCAACATTCAGATCCGTATGTATCTTGTAAATCTCTATGTCTCCCACTTGGACTTGGTCCCGAATGGAATTGAAGCGTCTCTTGATGTGCTTGGTCCTCTTGTGAAATCTGGATTCCTTTGCCAAGGCAATTGCACCAGTATTGTCACAGAAGATCTTCATTGGTCCCGATGCACTAGGTATGACACCTAGATCGGAAATGAACTCCTTCATCCAGACTCCTTCATTTGCTGCTTCAGAAGCAGCTATGTACTCCGCTTCACATGTAGATCCCGCCACGACGCTTTGTTTAGAACTGCACCAACTTACAGCTCCACCGTTTAATAAAAACACGTATCCGGTCTACGATTTAGAATCGTCCGGATCAGTGTCAAAGCTTGCATCGACGTAACCATTTACGACTAGCTCTTTGTCACCTCCATATACGAGAAACATATCCTTAGTCCTTTTCAGGTATTTCAGAATGTTCTTGACCGCTGTCCAGTGATCCACTCCTGGATTACTTTGGTACCTACCTGCCAAGCTTATTGCTAAGCATACGTCAGGTCTGGTACACAGCATTGCATACATGATAGAGCCTATGGCTGAAGCATAGGGAACATCTTTCATTTTCTCTCTATCTTCTGCTGTGGTCGGGCATTGAGTTTGACTCAACTTCACACCTTGTAGCACAGGCAAGAATCCTTTCTTTGCCTGATCCATTTTGAACTTTTTCAAAATTTTGTCAAGGTATGTACTTTGTGAAAGTCCTATTAAGCGTCTTGATCTATCTCTATAGATCTTGATGCCCAATATGTAAGCAGCTTCACCGAGGTCTTTCATAGAAAAACTTTTATTCAAGTATCCCTTTATGCTATCCAGAAATTCTATATCATTTCCAATTAATAATATGTCATCAACATATAAAACTAGAAATGCTACAGAGCTCCCACTCACTTTCTTGTAAATACAGGCTTCTCCAAAAGTCTGTATAAAACCATATGCTTTGATCACACTATCAAAACGTTTATTCCAACTCCGAGATGCTTGCACCAGTCCATAAATGGAACGTTGGAGCTTGCACACTTTGTCAGCACCTTTTGGATCAACAAAACCTTCAGGTTGCATCATATACAACTCTTCTTCTAGAAATCCATTCAAGAATGCAGTCTTGACATCCATTTGCCAAATTTCATAATCATGAAATGCAGCAATAGCCAACATGATTCAGACAGACTTAAGCATCGCTACGGGTGAGAAAGTCTCATCGTAGTCAACCCCTTGAACTTGTCGAAAACCTTTTGCAACAAGTCGAGCTTTGTAGACAGTAACATTACCATCAGCGTCAGTCTTCTTCTTAAAGATCCATTTATTCTCAATGGCTTGCCGACCATCGGGCAAGTCAACCAAAGTCCATACTTTGTTTTCATACATGGATCCTATCTCAGATTTCATGGCCTCTAGCCATTTTGCGGAATCTGGGCTCATCACCGCTTCCTCATAGTTCGTAGGTTCATCATGGTCTAGTAACATGACTTCCAGAATAGGATTTCCGTACCACTCTGGTGCGGATCTTACTCTGGTAGACCTACGAGGTTCAGTAGAAACTTGATCTGAAGTTTCATGATCAATATCATTAGCTTCCTCACTAATTGGTGTAGTTGTCACAGGAACCGGTTCTTGTGATGAACTACTTTCCAATAAGGGAGTAGATACAGTTATCTCATCAAGTTCTACTTTCCTCCCACTCACTTCTTTCGAGAGAAACTCCTTCTCTAGAAAGGATCCGATTTTAGCAACGAAAATCTTGCCTTCAGATCTGTGATAGAAGGTGTACCCAATTGTCTCCTTTGGGTATCCTATGAAGACACATTTCTCCGATTTGGGTTCGAGCTTATCTGGTTGAAGTTTCTTCACATAAGCATCGCAGCCCCAAACTTTGAGAAACGACAACTTTGGTTTCTTGCCAAACCACAGTTCATAAGGCGTCGTCTCAACGGATTTTGATGGTGCCCTATTTAACGTGAATGCGGCCGTCTCGAAAGCATAACCCCAAAACGATAGCGGTAAATCGGTAAGAGACATCATAGATCGCACCATATCAAGTAAAGTACGATTACGACGTTCGGACACACCATTTCGTTGTGGTGTTCCAGGTGGCGTGAGTTGCGAAACTATTCCACATTGTTTCAAATGTAAACCAAACTCGTAACTCAAATATTCTCCTCCACGATCAGATCGTAGAAACTTTATTTTCTTGTTACGATGATTTCTACTTCACTCTGAAATTCTTTGAACTTTTCAAATGTTTCAGACTTGTGCTTCATCAAGTAGATATACCCATATCTGCTCAAATCATCTGTGAAGGTGAGGAAATAACGATATCCGCCACGAGCCTCAACATTCATCGGACCACATACATCTGTATGTATGATTTCCAACAAATCTGTTGCTCTCTCCATAGATCCGGAGAACGGTGTTTTGGTCATCTTGCCCATGAGGCACGGTTCGCAAGTACCAAGTGATTCATAATCAAGTGATTCCAGAAGTCCATGAGTATGGAGTTTCTTCATGTGTTTTACACCGATATGACCTAAACGGCAGTGCCACAAATATGTTGCACTATCATTATCAACTCTGCATCTTTTGGCTTCAACATTATGAATATGTGTATCACTACTATCGAGATTTAATAAAAATAGACCACTCTTCAAGGGTGCATGACCATAAAAGATACTACTCATATAAATAGAACAACCATTATTCTCTGATTTAAATGAATAACCGTCTCGCATCAAACAAGATCCAGATATAATGTTCATGCTCAACGCAGGCACCAAATAACAATTATTCAGGTCTAAAACTAATCCCGATGGTAGATGTAGAGGTAGTGTGCCGACCGCGATCACATCGACTTTGGAACCATTTCCCACGCGCATCGTCACCTCGTCCTTAGCTAATCTTCGCTTAATCCGTAGTCCCTGTTTCGAGTTGCAAATGTCAGCAACAGAACCAGTATCAAATACCCAGGTGCTACTGCGAGCATTAGTAAGGTACACATCAATAACATGTATATCACATATACCTTTGTTCACTTTGCCATCCTTCTTATCCGCCAAATACTTGGGGCAGTTCCGCTTCCAGTGTCCAGTCTGCTTGCAGTAGAAGCACTCAGTTTCAGGCTCAGGTCCAGACTTGGGTTTCTTCACTTGAGCAGCAACTTGTTTGTTGTTCCTTTTGAAGTTCCCCTTCTTCTTCCCTTTGCCCCTTTTCTTGAAACCAGTGGTCTTGTTGACCATCAACACTTGATGCTCCTTTTTGATTTCTACCTCCGCGGCTTTCAGCATCGCGAAGAGCTCGGGAATAGTCTTGTTCATCCCTTGCATATTATAGTTCATCACAAAGCTCTTGTAGCTTGGTGGCAGTGATTGGAGAATTCTGTCAATGACGCTATCATCCGGAAGATTAACTCCCAGTTGAATCAAGTGATTATTATACCCAGACATTTTGAGTATATGCTCACTGACAGAACTGTTCTCCTCCATCTTGCAGCTGTAGAACTTATTGGAGACTTCATATCTCTCAATCCGGGCATTTGCTTGAAATATTAACTTCAACTCCTGGAACATCTCATATGCCCCATGACATTCAAAACATCGTTGAAGACCCGGTTCTAAGCCGTAAAGCATGGCACACTGAACTATAGAGTAGTCATCAGCTTTGCTCTGCCAGACGTTCTTAACATCGTCAGTTGCATCAGCAGCAGGCCTGGCACCCAGCGGTGCTTCCAGGACGTAACTCTTCTGTGCAGCAACGAGGATAATCCTCAGGTTATGGACCCAGTCCGTGTAATTGCTACCATCATCTTTCAACTTTGCTTTCTCAAGGAACGCATTAAAATCCAACGGAACAACAGCACGAGCCATCTATCTACAAACAAACATAGACAAGCAAAATACTATGAGGTACTAAGTTCATGATAAATTTAAGTTCAATTAATCATATTACTAAAGAACTCCCACTTAGACAGACATCTCTCTAGTCATCTAAGTGATTACGTGATCCAAATCAACTAAACCATGTCCGATCATCACGTGAGATGGAGTAGTTTCAATGGTGAACATCTCTATGTTGATCATATCTACTATATGATTCACGCTCGACCTTTCGGTCCCCGTGTTCCGAGGCCATATCTGTATATGCTAGGCTCGTCAAGTATAACCTGAGTATTCCGCGTGTGCAACTGTTTTGCACCCGTTGTATTTGAACGTAGAGCCTATCACACCCGATCATCACGTGGTGTCTCAGCACGAAGAACTTTCACAATGGTGCATACTCAGGGAGAACACTTCTTGATAATTAGTGAGAGATCATCTTAAAATGCTACCGTCAATCAAAGAAAGATAAGATGCATAAAGGATAAATATCACATGCAATCAATATAAGTGATATGATATGGCCATCATCATCTTGCGCTTGTGATCTCCATCTTTGAAGCACCGTCGTGATCACCATCGTCACCGGCGCGACACCTTGATCTCCATCGTAGCATCGTTGTCGTTACGCCATCTATTGCTTCTACGACTATCGCTACCGCTTAGTGATAAAGTAAAGCAATTACAGGGCGTTTGCATTTCATACAATAAAGCGACAACCATATGGCTCCTGCCAGTTGCCGATAACTTCGGTTACAAAACATGATCATCTCATACAATAAAATATAGCATCATGTCTTGGCCATATCACATCACAACATGCCCTGCAAAAACAAGTTAGACATCCTCTACTTTGTTGTTGCAAATTTTACGTGGCTGCTACGGGCTTAAGCAAGAACCAATCTCACCTACGCATCAAAACCACAACGATAGTTTGTCAAATAGACTCCGTTTTAACCTTCACAAGGACCGGGCGTAGCCACACTCGGTTCAACTAAAGTGAGAGAGACAAACACCCGCCAGCCACCTTTAAGCACGAGTGCTCGTAACGGTGAAACCAGTCTCGCATAAGCGTACACGTAATGTCGGTCTGGGCCGCTTCATCTCACAATACCGCTGAACCAGAGTATGACATGCTGGTAGGCAGTATGACTTATATCGTCCACAACTCACTTGTGTTCTACTCGTGCATATAACATCAACGCATAAAACCTAGGCTCGGATGCCACTGTTGGGGAACGTAGTAATTTCAAAAAAATTCCTACGCACACACAAGATCATGGTGATGATATAGCAACGAGGGGAGAGTGTTGTCTACGTACCCTCGTAGACTGAAGCGGAAGCGTTGACGCAACGTAGAGGAAGTAGCCGTACGTCCTCCGGTTCAACCGATCCAAGTACCGTTACTCCGGCACCTCCGAGTTCTTGACACGCGTACAGCTCGATGACGCACCCTCGATCTCCGATCCAGCAGAGGCGCCGAGGGGGAGTTCCGTCAGCACGACGGCGTGGTGACGATCTTGATGTTCTCCTGTTGCAGGGCTTCGCCTAAGCACCGCTACAATATGACCGAGGTGTAATATCGTGGAGGGGGGCACCGCACACGGCTAAGGAACGATCAATGATCAACTTGTGTGTTCTAGGGTGCCCCCCTACCCCCGTATATAAAGGAGGGAGGGAGGAGGTGGCCGGCCCTAGGGGGGCGTGCCATGAGGAGGGGGAAACCTACTCCAAGTAGGTTTCCCTCTCTTTTCCTTATCTTATTTGGAGGGGGAAGGAAAGAGTACTAGTATTAGGAAGTAGTACTAGTAGTAGTAATAGGAAGAGGGGGAAGGAGAAAGGAAAGGGGGGGCCGGCCCCCCTCCCCAATTCGGATTGGGCTTGGGGGGGCGCGCCCCCCTCCCTTGCTCCTTCTCTCTTCCTCCTACATGGGCCCAATGAGGCCCATATACCTCCCGGGGGGTTCCGGTAACCTCCCGGGGCTCCAAACTTCTCCGGAACCTTTCCGGTGTCCAAATATATCCGTCCAATATATCAATCTTTATGTCTCGACCATTTCGAGACTCCTCGTCATGTCCGTAATCATATCCGGGACTCCGAACAACCTTCGGTACATCAAAATACATAAACTCATAATATAACTGTCATCGAAACCTTAAGCGTGCGGACCCTACGGTTCGAGAATGATGTAGACATGACTGAGACACATCTCTGGTCAATAACCAATAGCGGGACCTGGATGCCCATATTGGTTCCTACATATTCTACGAAGATCTTTATCGGTCAAACCGCATAACAACATACGTTGTTCCCTTTGTCATCGGTATGTTACTTGTCCGAGATTCGATCGTCGGTATCCAATACCTAGTTCAATCTCATTATGGACAAGTCTCTTTACTCGTCTTGTAATACTTCATCTTATAACTAACTCATTAGTTACATGCTTGCAAGGCTTAGGTGATGAGCATTGCCGAGAGGGCCCAGAGATACCTCTCCGACAATCGGAGTGACAAAACCTAATCTCGAATTATGCTAACTCAACATGTACCTTCGGAGACACCTGTAGTACTCCTTTATAATCACCCAGTTACGTTGTGATGTTTGGTAGTACCCAAAGTGTTCCTCCGGTAAACGGGAGTTACACAATTCCCATAGTTACAGGAACATGTATAAGTCATGAAGGAAGCAATAGCAGAATACTAAACGATCAAGTGCTAAGCTAACGGGATGGGTCATGTCAATCACCTCATTCTCCTAATGATGTGATCCCATTAATCAAATGACAACACATGTCAATGGTTAGGAAACATAACCATCTTTGATTAATGAGCTAGTCAAGTAGAGGCATACTAGTGACTATATGTTTGTCTATGTATTCACACATGTATCATGTTTCCGGTTAATACAATTCTAGCATGAATAATAAACATTTATCATGATATGAGGAAATAAATAATAACTTTATTATTGCCTCTAGGGCATATTTCCTTCACTAAGTCGTGCTTCGACACGTAGGAGATATAGCCGCATCGAGGGCGTTACACCTCCCTCCCAAACCAAACAGTCACGCGGGATAGTTCAGCACATATAGCATGGCAGCCCCCCGCATCGAGCAGACGGGGGAGTCATGTAACCACGTACGCTCTGACTTGGTCCGGCACATCTGCATGACTTGCCGTGACACATAACAAGAGGAAAGTCCCCCAGTCAAACCCCTTTGACACCCAGTCAAAGTCGTAGACCGCGCAGGCCCACGGTTGGCCGCGGCGTTGAAAACCGCCCTGAGGAGGGCCCAGAGACCGCACCGGCCTGCGGGGGCCCTCGATATATCAACATAAGGGCGGCCAAATGCTTAAACATGGAGTGCACAACATTTATGTGCCACCTCGCTCACAAACCAGACAGTCATGATGGAAGGTTCAGGACATATAGCGTGACCGCACCCGCCCCCCGCCCCGCGTGCGCATCGAGCAGACGGGGGAGTCCCGTCACACTATTGAATACAATGGTGATATGATTTTTGAAGATGATGTGCATTTTTTTACCTTTATCATGTTCTTATAGATGGTTTGTTCTCCATGTGAACTTCGAAGTGGCATGCCAGAAAAGAGAATAGAAGAGAATTGTGGATAATATAAGTGACTTTACCCATATAATTGCAACCTAATACGAAGTAGTATATTATAGATGAATCACTAACCATATTTGAGTATTACCACATAAAGGTGAGGCATCCACTCCATTATCAATTAGCTTTATTGCAAACTAGCCAATGGAGGGGGGAAACCTGAGCATTACACATCGAGGATGCATCACCTCCAGGAGTTACCCCTGAAGTTTGTTACCAAATTTAATGGTTTTACTAGTTTGTCGCCAATATGCACATTCCATGCAATGTCATGGACTACCACTGCTTTTTTACACATAACTGTTTGTCGGGTAGGATTTTGAAACATTTATCTTAAATACAACAAAAACATCCCATATATAAAACTTTTCCTATAAGCAACAAACACCGATGATGCCTCCGATAGTTTGGGAACATGGTCCATATATGTGATGACACATACAGTTTTCATGTGCAAAAAGACATTTACAGATATAGTGTTTCTCACGACATTATACATTGTCCATATAGGTGATCTTGTTTACACCCTTCACATATGCAGTTAAATTTATGTATTCAGATGTTTTTTGGTGTTTGGATGTTCTAGGTATATTTGCATGTTGGTCCATGGTAATGTATTTCACTAGGGTTGTGATTAGGATGAATTCATCTCATTTTTAATTATTTGTATGTAAGTCTCATACGTTTCAGTAGTTAGTTAGTTTATTAACACGGTGGTAAATATATATTTTTCAATTTTGTGGTTTGTGCTCTTGATGGTGCAAAGTAAATTTAACTTCTTGGAAGCGAGCAATAAAGTTCTATTGAAATATAGTAAGGACACATCCATGGTATATACATACCCTTGGTTATGTGTATTTTATAGGTCAAGGTTTGAATTTGGATTTGTAGGATCCATAAAACTTTTGAAATTAAGTTAGAATCGGGATGAACATAAAATTAGAAACCTAGATCAAGTTCTAATCAATTAAGTGAACCACTATTCAAATTCAAATCAATTTTGTTTAAACCAAATTGGGATGATGAATTAATTAAATTCTCCTAAATAGTTTAAACTTCATCCACATAAATTGAATTTGTTTTGAAAGTTTAAACCAAGTTAAATTGACTTAACTTGAAGCTTTACACAAAGAAACTTTAGTAGAAATTTCAAACGAAACTGAAACTCAAACTTGGGATGAACAACTGAATGAAACCAAACTCAAAATCTTAAACGCCTTGTGATGAGTGATTGCTTCGTCTTGATCGACCTAGCTACTTCACAAGTGAAGTTTAGTAGTAGGAGGGTTTGATCGGGAATCACGGGTAAAGTACACAAACCTCTGTAGAGTGTAAAAACTCATCATGATTAGACATGTCCCTGGATAGGGACAACTTTTGAGAAACTCTACTGAGAATTGTCAGCTTGATCTCATCAACTCTTCTTAATTAAAACTTGATGGGTTGAACCAAGGGAGTATGGAGCAACTCAGGTGTCTGGTGTGAGATCAGGGGAATTACTTGTCATCAGTGTAGGGAAGCCGTATGAGACAGAGGCCTACTTACTTGTATGCATTATGGTTGATCATGTGAGGCAATTGTCTAGGACTATTGTGTGAGAAGGTATGTCCAGTTATTAGAGCAGACCACCTATTACAAAGTAGGATAAAACTATTTTCACAAAGAGCCTTGAACTCCACCAGCCAAAGTGCATGTAGGTGAGCAGGGTTCCCTATTGATTGAGGACTTGCCAATACATTCAATGTACTGACCCTGGTGGTTGCAACGTATCATGTTGCAGGTTATTACAACAAGGAATGACTATGTAGGGTTTTTGCCTCTACTCGACATGCTTCCACGTGATGTTGATGAAGCTTACCAAGACATCTACCTTAGATTCGCTTTCATTTCAGCTTGTTATGAACTATGTTTGCTTATCGTAAGACTTTGTATTTGACTAGCCTATGGCTAGAGTCTATAAGACTATTTGCTTTCTAGAGCATGTGATGTAATAAAGAACGCATGTGTGTATGATACAACACCATTGTCGTGTATGCCGATGATTTGATCCAGTGGTTGGCATAGAAACACGCGGAGACCATAAGCCTGAAAAGGTGGGTCATGAAAGAAATCCATTCTTACTTAGCATGTGGGTTGATGACTCAAGAGGGCAGGAGAACATAATTGTGCATCCATAGATAAATGACTACATAAACCAGCGAATAAGATAGGCTTTTGTGCTCCATCTCATGAAACTTTGGTGCTTCTCCTTGTCTGGCATGTTGGTCATGCCATATTGGGAGATCAGACATTCAAGGGCCTTTAATGCCACTAGGGTGGATCTATGAAGGGGATCAACGTTGGTGACCGCTCTTCCGAAGCTCCTACGGCAAATTATCTTACATATCAGAAGTTGATGGGAAGACGGTGCCCTTGATGTCTAGCACAAGTTCTACGGAGATAATCAAGGGTGCATGACGGATGGGATTGGTAGCATATTTTCTCAAGGCAAGTCCTTGAGTTTACTAATTTTCCACGTGAAGTTATGAGATTCGTTTAAGGTGTGGATTGGGTCGAATAATACTTGAGTTGTGTTGTTCTCCATTTGCATGGTATGTGTTTACAAGTCAATTGAACTGGTCACATTTAAGGGAATCAGGTTATGGTGTAATTGGGTAGCTAGTGAAATAGCTTGAAACCAACATGTTTATTTTATCAATATCCTAGCTAGCAATAGTCTGGAATATCTTTCAACGGAACTATAAATTTCTGCAATTTCTCAACTAAATGTACAAATATGGTAGTTAACAAGTTTGTGGTTTAAAAAGTTGCACCCCTGTGGAGGGTATTGCAGACAAGTTGGTGACACATGTCGCATAGGACACTAACAAGGACCTCACCATGGTGGACAGAACCACCCCACACAAATCCTCGAAGGACGAAGGGGAAGTTAGTTGTATTGCATGTTATGCATCTAGTTCTAGAGGTCCATGTCCGCCCAAGAGAGATTGACACCTCAACCAAGAGCCATATTTTTAATGCCTTCCTCCTCCGCGTTACCTTCACAACCAATTCCATGGCCTAGCTCCACTTTGATCAAAGTTCAAGAGATTATATGGGGAATTATCATCGTGTAGCACAATATGTTATATATTGTTGTTATAAAAAGTACAACATTTATTTGTGGCTTTTTAAATCTTTTTCTCGTGATACATGTGATCTAATTTTTTTGTATATAGCTACATATTATGATGATTGATTTCAGCTTATTGTGCATGATTTTGTACAAAAATTAATCTCTTTATTGGGTGTAAATCACAAATTACTAATGTATAAATTAGTTATGTCTGTCGTTTGATCCTCTATTTAGTTGATGATGTAATTCAAGACCCAAATAGTCAGATCCTCCATAAAGACATTTCTTATTGAGGATATTGCAGTTGATAGCAATATTATCTCAGTGATGTTGCACAAGTTTCACTGTGAGACTACTCTGGCCAGGGAAAGAAGATGTTGATCTTGTTTTCTCTTATAAGGACACGCCCATAATAATTGGTCTTGGCATATGTATTACTTTAGCAAATTAATTCCCCTTTGTTTTTTGGTTTTGTGCATTACACACTTGACACATAGGCAGCGTGAGCCCCTCGTCTGAAGATTGGTGGGGTGTCATATGATTTTTATATGATGGAGGTCTTCATGAGTTTTGGTGTTGATGTGTTTGTGTCCAAACCAATGAAATTCTAGATTTTAGGGCCTATAATCCAAGAGGTCATCGATAGAACAATCAGCGTGTGTTGTGCATGGTCTAACACAACCAGGCCAACTTTGTTGATTGAGCAATGGAGAGAACAATTAATGTTCCGTGAGCTCATATATGCATGTTTGATGACATTGGTATGTGTTGTGCATTATTTTGTTTTTCAATTTTATTGTACTTGTTGTGAATTAATTTTGGGGCCTATGTTAAATGTCGGTCATCATTAGCAAGAAAAATAAGCATATAGGCCCTATAATTATAAGCATGGCATCAATGTAATATGTACCTATTCCCATTTTAGTCTAGTAGATTTTATTAATTCATGCAACATTTGGGCTTTAGTGTGTCCTATATTTACTAATCCCCCACTTGGAAGTGGTTGAGATGCATGTTTGTCAAACAACTAAAGGCTTTTCTACAAGATCCCATAATTTCCAACGCAACGTGCGAACATTAATTCTGTGGTCCAGTCTTTGATACACTTGCATAGTTGTTCTCACTACATTATAAATATCTCGTTCTCAATATGATGTTATCTTTTTTGTGATACACCATATTAAGACCATGCTATGATTAGCCATATATATTGTGTAAAAGCGCAAAGCACATTTTCCCAATATATAAATTCGGACCCAAGAATAAAAGCAATATAAAGTTGGTTTGTGATAAAATGTTTGAAGGGCATGGATTAAATGCTTTTTGGCTAAGGTTTGTGATACAACTACTGAGGGCATCCTCTGCAACCAAAAATTCTCCTATGTCTTCTCCGAGTAGCGGACGGTCAAGCATGGCATCACAACCCCCCCCCCAAAGGACGCATCTCCCCTCCCTACATCGACATCGGCGACAAAGCAAATAGTTTGTTTGTTGGATCTCAATTGGGATACATGTCGGAGATTATAGATTAGCAATGATGAGGAGAACGATGTATATAGTGGTAATAATGATGATGGTGTTGAATACACTCTTGTGTTAGGAGAGAAGCACGGTCATCGACGCCCACAAAAGTGGGGGAGCGACCGGCCTCGTAAGGTTGGGATGTCTGCCAATGGAGGAAACGCTTCATCCCCATCGACCAAGAGAGGTCATGGGAGACACAAGAATAGACATGCAGTTGGCCCGTCATAAGCTTCCTTTTAGAATGGAGGCAAGACTACGGTTGTGAGACACACACACCCCTTGTTTTCCATGTTCATCAAGTTTCAACTCTAATCCACCTCGAATAGTGCAGATCAGGGCACCCCTATGGCTCCCCCGTATCATTTTCTTTGTTTGTAACATGAGGTGTCCACATTATATGTCACATGCAGGATTTTGACCCCCCCCCCTGTCAGTTACGTCCTTGGCATATAGAAGCAACACATGAATGCTACAAGGAATATCCCGAAGACTTGACATGAACTCCAACCCTATTGCGACTCGGCGCTGTGTAGGACCAGGCTGGCGCGGGTAAACTAAGCCGGCACAAGGCCAACGATCCTAACTGGTTGATCCCATGCGTGAGCTAGCGATGCGAGCATGACGAAGGAACATGTGGTGTGGGCGAACCGACGCGACATGGGACTAACGATGCTAATAGCCTGGCTCAGACACGATGTGGCACGCTACAGATTCGGCACTTGACTAGCTCGTTTATCAAAGATGGTTAAGGTTTTCTAACCATGGACATGAGTTGTCACTTGATAACGGGATCACATCATTAGGAGAATGATGTGATGGACATGACACATCCATTAGCTTAGCATATTGATTGTTCAGTTTTATTGCTATTGCTTTCTTCATGTCAAATACATATTCCTCCGACTATGAGATTATGCAACTCTTGGATACCAGAGGAATGCCTTGTGTGCTATCAAACATCACAACGTAACTGGGTGATTACAAAGATGCTCTACGGGTATCTTTGAAGATGTTTGTTGGGTTGGCCTAGATCGAGATTAGGATTTGTCACTCCGAGTATCGGAAAGGTATATCGGGGCCTCTCGGTAATACACATCATAAGAAGCCTTGCAAGCAAAGTGACTAATGAGTTATGTCGGTGTCAAAACCGGCGGATCTCGGGTAGGGGGTCCCGAACTATGCGTCTAAGGCGGATGGTAACAGGAGGCAGGGGACATGATGTTTTAACCAGGTTCAGGCCCTCTTGATGGAGGTAAAACCCTACGTCCTGCTTGATTTACTCTTGATAATATGAGTAGTACAAGAGTTGATCTACCACGAGATCGAAGAGGCTAAACCCTAGAAGCTAGCCTATGGTATGATTGTATGTTGTCCTACGGACTAAAACCCTCTGGTTTATATAGACACCGGAAGGGGCTAGGGTTACACAAGGTCGGTTACAAAGGAGGAGATATACATATCCGTATTGCCTAGCTTGCCTTCCACGCCAAGTAGAGTCCCATCCAGAAACGGGACGAAGTCTTCAATCTTATATCTTCATAGTCCAACAGTCCGGCCAAAGGATATAGTCCAGCTGTCCGGAGACCCCCTAATCCAGGACTCCCTCAGTAGCCCCTGAACCAGGCTTCAATGACGATGAGTCCGGCATGCAGTGTTGTCTTTGGCATTGCAAGGCGGGTTCCTACTCTGAATATACCACGGAAGAATTTGAATACAAGGATAGTGTTTGAACCTGCAAAATAAGTTCCACATACCACCATAGAGAGAATAATATTACCAATAATCTAATCTGCTAACACGTTTTGGCAGCATGACATCACGCCACGGCCCGGTAATTATTTGAACCGTTTTTCTTTAACCAGCCCCGCAAATAACGCGAGGCGGTTTCTTGACACGTCTTGTCAAAGAAGAGATCGTGTTCCCCTTATTACGGGATTCTCATCAATACGGACGTGGGTAACCCATCCGTGCCATCAATTACAGCGCTTCGGGGATAAGCGAGTTTTACCAGGCTAGTGGGGGCGCATAGTTTAGTCCGCCCTTATAAAGGGATAAGATCTCACCTTTTTCTACCCACGCCTTCTTCCTCCTTGCTCATCCATTCTCGCGCACTCGAGCTCCAGCGCCCAAGTCCGCATCCTCCTCCTCAACTCTCTCCAAACATGTTCGGAGCGGGAGGCAAGTGGATGGCCTCCTCCGTCACGGAGGGGCACATCAAAAAGTTACGTGGAGCCAGATACTTAGCCACGGATATCACGCACCGGCTGCCAGCCGCGAGGCAGGTCGTCCCTACCCCGGAACCTCACGAAAGGGTGGTTTTCCTCCCCCACTTCGTCCGCGGATTGTGGTTTCCCCTCCATCCATTCGTCTGCGGCCTTATGTTCTATTATGGGATGGACTTTCATGATCTGGCCCCGAATTTCATCCTCAACATCTCGGCGTTCATCGTCGTGTGCGGGGCTTTTCTCCACATCCGGCCCCACTTCGGCCTGTGGCTGAAGACCTTCAATATCAAGCCGAAGGTGGTGGGCGGCCAACAAGTGGAATGCGGCGAAGCCATGGTGGGCAAAACGCCCAACGTTATATGGCTTGAGGGCTCCTTCATGGAGACCATAAAGGGGTGGCAATCGGGGTGGTTCTACATCACCAAGCCGCGCGACACCAACTGGGTGGCGGCCCCCGAGTTTCGATCCAGAATCCCCACGCGGCTCACTTCCTGGAAGGAGAAGGGCCTATCCTGGGATTCATCGGTGGAGCTGGACGGACTCCAGAAGTGTATCTGGAACATGATAAGCAAGAAACTTAAGCTTGTCAACATAGTCCAGGTCATGCTCTTCCGCTGGATCCTCCCGTGTCAACAACGGGATTTCAACTTATGGGAGTTCGACCCGGCCCGGCACCAGACTCTAAGCGAGCTCTTCGACACGATGCATAAAGACGTCTGGAGGGTGCTGTTCAAGGGCGCCGAGGTCCCTCCTTCTCTTACCAAGGACCGCGGGCTAAGCGCGAAGTGTTCTGCGAATCCGGTAAGTTCTGTACATCTGATAGGGTGTTTATTTCCCATAGCTTAATCATGTGCGGGGTCTGAGCTCCCATGCCTTTGACAGGACTGGGTGGAGACATCGGAGCAGATCAACTGTCTGGCCCCTCTGCCCGAAGACACTGCGGACGCTCTCCTAACGGAGATGCGGACTCCGGCTCCTTATGAGGTGCCGGAGAAGACGAAGAAGAAGGCCAAGGGAACCCGAAAGAGTTCCCGGTGCCAGGTGGTATCGGACTCATCGTCCGATAACACCGAGACACCCTCCTCCTGTGAAAACAAGGAGAAGGAAGATGAAGATTCTCCCACTCCAGCCGGGGGAGACAAGAAAAGGAAGGTCGCCCCAACCGGGGAGGCCGAAGGGTCCAAGAAGGGAAGAACTCTCCTTCCGGACTGCTCCACCACCGCCGCCGACGGCGAAGACGAGTGGCTGCTCAGGGCCAAGCCCCTGGCAAAGTCGTAAGTATTCGGATACCAGAGTAACTCATAGCATACCTTTGTCGCACTGCTTCTCCTAACGCCGAATATGATTATGCAGTCCGCCCCAAGCCCGTATCGATGTATCATCGTCGGACGGTTCCTTGGACTCGTCGGACATGAATAGTGATACACTTCCAACCGCCACCTCTCCTTGCCCTACGGATAATGCCGAGGTATTGTCTCAAGGGGCACCGAGCCGGGGGAGACAGTCCCGGAGGCGCCTCAAGGCGACCTTCCGGACTCCACGAGCAAAGGGAGCAAGGCTCCCGGGGGCTCCAAGTTCGGCTCTCAGCCGAACACCGCGTCGGAACCTCCAGTGGTTTCGGACTCAGGCAGGTGCCCCCTTCCAAAAGGGGCAAGCCGCTCGTGCCGGTGACCTCTGTCCATCCAGAGGCACCGGACAGCCTGCTGGGAGCGCTTTGCCGCGCTTCCATCGATGAAAAGCACCGCACTATTATGAGTGCGGTGATCAAGAAGGTTCAGTCCGCCAAGAGCGGACTGACTGAAGCCTGTGCCAGCCTTCTAACAGGCTTTGAGGTAAGTATTTAAAATATAGGAAAATATTACCGCATAGACAGTAGCCCCTGATGCTCTGTTTGGTGTTCACAAAGAAAAGCTGAATAGAGGATCACATAATATATGCAGGAGTCTAATATAAGTATGTATGTATGCCTATGCAGGCTTCGCTGCTGACCTCTGCCACATTGACTGCGGAGGTCGCCACACTGAAGCAGGACCTCGAAGGGTCCGAGAAAGAGCTCGGTCTTGCCAAGAGGCAGCTTGAGGAGAACAAAGGTAAGTAATACCTTGTCTATATATATAAAAGAAAATGTGGTTGCGAAATGACAGGATCATCATGAATGTGCCAGGGGCCACGACCGAAGTGGCGACCCTGAAGCAAGCGTTGTCCGAGGCCGAAGACAAAGCGGCCAAGGAGTGCACCGAGCGGGAGAAACAATAGGCATGGGTGGGCGAGGTGCAGCAAGAGCTCCAGGCTCTCATGAAGAAGCACGAGGCTTTGGAGCTTGACTCGAAGACGCGAGAGTCCGAGCTTGCCGCGACCCTCGAGAGCACAAAGCATGCCAAGGCCGAAGCCCAAAAGGCCCTCCAGGAGATTGAGGCGATGAGGAGGATAGCGGCGGGTAAGGCATTCAATATGCAAAGCAAGCATGTGAAAGTAAATTACTTGTTACTTACCCGAGTCCGGAGCTCTCCAGGAGCATTCGCAGATTTGCCCTGCAGCGTGTCGGATGCCGCGAAATTTTACCAGGCCAAGGAGGGAAGCTCGATGGAGAAGCTGTTCTGGTCTCAGTATACTGGGACCGAACACCCGATGCCTATGAGCGACCAGCTAAAGCAACAGGTCGAGCTGCACAAGGCCGCCGAACAGGCCATGAAGGGCTTTATAGTCCGGATGTGGCCTGGCGACTCCCTTCCCAACAGCTACTTCGGCCTGGTGAGGCGGCTTGCGGATGCCTGCCCATGGCTGGAAGTCATCAAGCGGTCTGTCTGAATAGAAGGTGCCCGTCGGGCTTTTGCCCGTGCGAAGGTGTACTAGGCCAAGATGGACGCTGAGAAGCTGGTGAAGGAGGGGCCGCCGCAGGGCAAGGAGCATCGCCACCCCGAAATGTATTATGAGGGTGTCCTGAAGGGTGCCCGTCTTGTGGCGGACGAGTGTGCAAAAGATGTAATTTTTGAATGAACTTGCTCGTGTGATCCTGTATTATGAAAACTTGTTCATATGCGCTATGCAACGCTTGTTTGAATTTAAAATATTACCTTATGTGCGGCTGTTTATCAAATCTGAGAGATGGCCAGTCGTCGGCTTCTGCCCCCATGCCACGAGTGCTGGGGTGTTCAGGATAAACCTGAGCACTCTTTTTCCCATTGTTGGGTTCTTCGAGGGAGGTGCTCAGCACAACAAACAAGGCAACCAGACTATAATGCTTTATCATTCTCACTTAGCCATAGAATTCTATAATTTTATATTTTGGTGAAGCCCCTAGTATTCGGAAGGCCGAATTCGGGGCGCTATACACGCCTTAAGCCGGACAAAGCCGACTCCTCGCTCTAAGCGGCATAAGTCTTTAGGGACTCGAAACCTCTCGAACAGCGACCAGCTCTCGCCTTATCATGACAGTCAGTTTTAGCTTTCTCTACTGAGGTGCTTAGCCCAGCTGAACCGGGGCACAATCGTAGTAGTTCTCCCAGTGCTACCTTAGCCGATATAGCGGAACGTAAGGTACCAAAACATGGGAGCCGGGCAAACCCAACTATTGACCCAAGACATGATTCGGAGCTGATGCATATAATGCTATAAGTTCGGGGTGCCGCACTGTCAAAAGTGTTCGGACTTCTCACGCCGTATTATGGGGTATGCTTAAGCCCCTAGCGTATTGGCCATACCAGACTGTACGGGTGTTGGATGTCATGAATGAACAAAAAAAGAAGAATAGAGAATGAAATAATAGTCTAGTGCTATGCATTGTTTATTCAAAAAGGTGTGTTAAAGCAGAATGATACAAGTAGTGCGATAAGCAAAAAAAGTAGGACTATTTGACATGTCCCCTCCAAGGGCAAGTTGAGGAATGGTATTTAAAGCAAGTATTTCACTCGTTGTCAGAAACCACCTGGGAGTTCCGTGGTGCGACGTAGCTTTCTGCCTCCTTGGTTGTTGCATCCTGCGTTCGGCAACCGTACTGCCGGACGGGGTTTCTAGAAATTAAAGTCCTGAAAGAGAGAAAAATAACAAAGCGGTAAGCCCCTAGTGCAATTGAGCCGCGTCTTGGGGCGTGTCGTAGTCGTGCCCCCCTCCCCACCTGTGCCCATGGTATTTTTAATGCATAATTATGTACGCGTGGCACGGATTTCGCCGTTTGGCTGGTACTGGGGTGGGGGCGCATTGCTATGCGAGCTCGGAACGTGCCAGGCGATCTTGCTGCCGATTACTCCGGGCGCGCTTGAAGGTGTCCGGGTCTTGAATCTCTGAACTGGTGGATTGCCTTAAGAGGCTGCTTTGCGCTTCTGCTGCGAGGGCCGCAGTGTGCTCCTCCGTGCGGAGAGAGCGCTCTGTGTTTCCATTGACTGTGATGACCCCCCGAGGTCCTGGCATCTTGAGCTTGAGGTATGCATAATGCGGTACCGCATTGAATCTCGCAAATGCGGTTCGCCCGAGCAGTGCATGATAGCCGTTGCGGAACGGGACTATATCGAAGATTAACTCCTCGCTTCGAAAGTTATCCGGGGATCCGAAGACCACTTCCAGTGTGACTGAGCCTGTGCAATGGGCCCCTACACCTGGTATGACGCCTTTGAAGGTCGTTTTGGTGGGTTTGATCCTTGAGGGGTCTAACCCATTTTGCGCACTGTGTCCTGATAAAGCAAGTTCAGGCTGCTGCCACCGTCCATAAGGACTCGAGTGAGGTGAAATCCGTCAATGATTGGGTCTAGGACCAGTGCGGCGAATCCGCCATGATGGATACTAGTGGGGTGGTCCCTGCGATCGAAGGTGATCGGACAGAAGGACCATGGGTTGAACTTTGGG
The DNA here is from genome assembly GCF_018294505.1 of Triticum aestivum. Lineage (NCBI taxonomy): Eukaryota > Viridiplantae > Streptophyta > Magnoliopsida > Poales > Poaceae > Triticum > Triticum aestivum. The sequence goes on from NC_057794.1 coordinate 597,812,588, forward strand.
GCGACTGGCTCCAACGCATATACGTCCCTTAGCGCACGCTTCCGCTCCCTCTTGGGGATGTGGGTTGCGTATATCATGTTCATCGTCCGCACTTGTGGGGGGAACCTCTTCTGTCCTCCGGTGTTCGGCTGCCGGGGCTCCTCATCATCATCGCTATGTGACCCCCTATTTTTGTTTTCGGCATTTAACTTGCCGGCCTGCTTGAACACCCAACAATCCATGTTAGTGTGGTTGGCTGGCTTGTCGGAGGTGCCGTGTATTTGACACGAGCGATCGAGTATACGGTCCAAACTGGACGGGCCCGGAGTGCTTCTTTTGAATGGCTTTTTCTGCTGACCGGGTTTAGAGCCTCTGAATCCGGCATTGACTGTCATATCCTCGGTATTGTCGTTGTTAATGTGGTGCTTGTGTTTGTTGCGACGTGACCTGCCATTGCCATCCTTGGTATCCGAAGTACCATGGTTCTTTGATATGTTATTGCTACGAGCCAGCCAGTTGTCTTCTCCTGCGCAAAAGCGGGTCATGAGTGTCGTGAGGGCTGCCATAGATTTCGGCTTTTCCTGGCCGAGGTGCCGGGCAAGCCACTTGTCACGGATGTTGTGCTTAAAAGCTGTTAGGGCCTCTGCATCCGGACAATCGACGATTTGATTTTTCTTTGTTAGGAACCGTGTCCGGAATTGCCTGGCCGATTCCTCTGGCTGCTGAATTATGTGGCTCAAGTCATCGGCATCTGGTGGTCGCACATAAGTGCCCTGGAAGTTGTCAAGGAATGCGGCTTCCAGATCTTCCCAACAGCCAGTGGATTCTGCTGGCAGGCTATTGAGCCAATGCCGAGCTGGTCCTTTGAGTTTAAGTGGGAGGTATTTGATGGCATGTAGATCGTCACCGCGGGCCATGTGGATGTGCAGGAGGAAGTCCTCGGTCTATACCGCAGGATCTGTTGTGCCGTCGTATGACTCTACATTTACGGGTTTGAAATCCTCTGGGATTTGATGATCCATTACTTCGTCTGTGAAGCATAGGGAGTGTGCGGTGCCTCTGTACTGGGCTGTATCGCGACGCAGCTCAAATGAGTCTTGTCCGCTGTGTTCGGCCCGGCCGGACTTACTTTTACTGTATCCGGCGTGACGGTTATCGTCTCGCATAGTGGCGCGCCCTTGTGATCCGTAGATTGATCTTGCATGTTTTTCTTTGTCCTCCAATACGTTGCGCAGGTCTGGCGTATTTCCCCTTGTCTTGACATTTTTATTTGAGTGGCGTCGGGGTGCGGGCTGAGCTTTTGGCTGAAATGCTTCTCTGTCGCGGCCACGAGGTGGCCGATCAGCCGCGTCATACGCTGGAGATGTAGGTTTTGGTGCTTCCTCCTCCAGTCGGGGTAGCAACCTGCGCTTTGAGTAACTCTTGGAGGGGCGTTCGAGTTTATATTCCTTGGCTGCAAGGACTTCAGTCCAACTGTCAGCTAGCAAATCTTGATCAGCTTGAAGCTACTGTTGCTTTTTCTTAAGGCTATTTGCCATGGCTATAAGCCGGCGCTTGAAGCGCCCTTATTCGACGGGATCCTTAGGCACGACGAATTCATCATCGTCGAGGCTTGCCTCGTCTTCGGAGGGAGGCATGTAATTATCATCCTCCGCCTCTCCATCTGCCGCTGTCTCGGGAGGGCTAGCTTCTCCATCCTCCTGCCCTAGATCTTGCTGGAGGGGATTGTTGTCGTCTTCGGCACTGTCCGGAGTGCTATTATCTCTTGTGTCGGTGTCACCGATTTTGCTTTGGCGAGACTTAGAGCGGCGCCACTGATGTCGGCGCTTGGGTTGCTTCTTGGAGGGGTCATCCTCCGCTGTCCCGTCGCCATTGCCTTCTTTGGGTGTGTCCACCATATATATGTCATATGACAAGGTGGTTGTCCAGTGCCCTGTGGGCAGTGGTTCTTGTTCGCCTCCTGGATCGTCGTCCATGTCGTCGATGTATTCGGAGTCGAAGTCGAGCATGTCGGTCAAATCGTCGACAGTGGCTACTAAGTGGGTGGTGGGTGGGCGGTGAATTTCTTCGTCATCCGCATCCCAATCTTGCCGGACATAGTTCGGCCAGGACTCTCCTGACAAGGAGAGAGAACTTAATGAGTTCAGTATGTCGCCGAAGGGCGAGTGCTGAAAAATATCCGTGGAGGTAAACTCCATGATCAGCGCCCAGTCAGATTCGATAGGCACGGGCGCAGGCGGTTCGGAGTCCGTGGCCGGGGAAGAATCCGGTAATTCGGCGTCACAGCTCCCATGAAGGGTAAGGTCGATACTCGGCTCGATCGCCGATGAGAGTGCGGCCTCCGTGGCGGGGTCTATCCACCCGTCCATGGATGGCGCAACTAGCTCCGAATTGAGGGTCGGAGCGGTTGCCGGCGCGATCTCCTGAACACTGTCTAATGGCAGAGCTAAATCATGCTCATCGTGACCGTGTGGCGCACTAGGCAGGGGCTCGAATCCATCGAAGATCAAGTCTCCGCGGATATCGGCCATGTAGTTTAAGCTTCCAAACCTGACCTGGTGGCCAGGGGCGTAACTCTCAATCTGCTCCAGATGGCCAAGCGAGTTGGCCCGCAGTGCGAAGCCGCCGAATACAAAGATCTATCCGGCGAGAAAAGTCTCACCCTGGACTGCATAGCTATCGATGATCGAAGGAGCCATCAAGCCTAACGGTGACGACACAGAGGAACTCTCAATGAAAGCACCAATGTCGGTGTCAAAACCGGCGGATCTCGGGTAGGGGGTCCCGAACTGTGCGTCTAAGGCGGATGGTAAGAGGAGGCAGGGGACATGATGTTTTACCCAGGTTCGGGCCCTCTTGATGGAGGTAAAACCCTACGTCCTGCTTGATTTATTCTTGATAATATGAGTAGTACAAGAGTTGATCTACCACGAGATTGGAGAGGCTACACCCTAGAAGCTAGCCTATGGTATGATTGTATGTTGTACTACGGACTAAAACCCTCCGGTTTATATAGACACCGGAAGGGGCTAGGGTTACACAAGGTCAGTTACAAAGAAGGAGATATAAGATTAGTCCGCGAAATAGCGGCGGCGGCGTCTCATTCTTTCTTGAAGGTGTTGCTTGATACGCGATGCTTTGGGATATTAGGAGCATGGTGGAACTTCTCCGGAGGATGCAGTGGCAGCCGGTCATCTTCACTTGGTTGGATGTATCAGATGGTTGCTTGCTTTATATACAAGTCATCCTTGAAAAAGGCCAACATCCACGGCTCTTCCGTGGGAGGCACGATGCCCGGGAAAACCTACCGACGCTATGGTGCTGCATGCACCCCGACGAGTTAATTGCATGTTGGTACCACACTTGCTCACCTACTCACGAATCGGTACCACTACTCGTGCATGTCGCAGTTCAGTACCAACTCAGGGCCTAAGTGATGCATAACGGGCTGACAGCCGTATAAGCGCGTATTGACCGCGTATCCGACAGGTCGGGCCCACATGTCAGGTGACACCCTGGCCGAATCGGCGCGTGCCCGGTGCGCTGACTAGGACGAGGCCGACCTAACAGGCTAGGTCGAACCGAGCCGCCAGTTCGAACCCTAACTCTCGTTCCCCTCTCCCTCTCCTCCCCGTGCTCCTCTATGTCAATGGCGACGGCGAATCCGGGCGGCGGCGGTGTAGGCGGCAGCTCGAGCAGCGGTGGCGGTGTGGGCGGGTACGGAGATCTTCCTGGCCTCGGGCCCGATGCGCACCCAGGATTGGCCGAGGATGACGGCGATAGTTCGTCGTACTACTCGAGCGGCGAGGAAGAAATGGAGGAGGCCCCGCTGAGCATGGAGCAGCGCTTGCGGATGGCAGAGATGTGGGTCGCCAACCCTCTCACTAGCCATCACTGGACCCATGGATGTGGTGGGGTGCTGTAAGTCCTCCTCCCTCTCCTCTGTTCTTTCTTCCAATTTGGGGGCTAGGGTTAGTGTTAATGAAAATGTCCAAATTTGCTGGCACTTGTAGTGTGGAGGAGGCTATCTGGGATGTTAGGATTCACTTTGATGCCCTACATAATTTGGATAGAAAGATATGCAGTTCTGATGTCACTTTTCTCAATCTGTATGCACTGTTGCATACACAAGGATTTACATTCTCTGATGAATTGTATCACATGGAGAACACATGCATAGGAGAGCAGAGAGAGCATGGCCTAGACTTGATTGACACAAACATTAAATTGCAGAATATTAAGAAGCAACATGAGCATACTTTAGTTTTGAATCTGTTAGTTAGAGCAACAGCCACTGACAGTGCTGCAATTCAGAGAAATGCTGAACTACAGACCATTCTTTATGCACCACCAGTTGTGTATGATCTCAGTGAGCCAGCTGTGCTTGTTGTTGATGACCAAGGTGTTGTTTTTAATAGTCAAGGTAGTAGTAGTACCAATGTTGGTGCTAGTGGTTTTTGCACACAAGAGAGCAAAAATCTAGGTAAACAAAAGCTGAAATCTGTGATGGAGGATGAAGTCTGGTTGCAGGAGGGATATCACAGTAGTGATAATTCAGAAGGGGCATATGACAGTGACAACTACTTGGAGAAGTACAGGATTTCTCAAGACACAGAGATAATAGATGGAAAGAGACAAGCAAATGAGGAACAACTAGCAGATGATCAAGATGAATATTCAGATGATGAGTCAGAAGAGGAGGAACAACTTCATTATGAGGGTGACACTGAGGTTGAGGATCCGTTTGAGATGGAGGAGGAAGAGAGTGGGGATGAAGAGATGGAGGAGAGCTTGAATGTGGAGTTAGCTCAACAGTTGCAGGTAGAACCTCCAAAGAAGAAACAGAAGCTGCCAATTAGGAGGTGCCCCACCACTAGAACACATTCTAGTGTTTTAAAGGAGTTGAAGAAAGATTTCATTCCTTCATCAGATGAAGAAGAAACTGGTTGGCTGATGGATAGTGAAGATGATGGGCATGAGCCACTGCAATTTGTCCTAAAGAAAAATAAGAAGAGTAGGGCACAGAAAAGAAAACCTAGGATATGGTTCAATGAAAAAATGGAGCACCCACACCAGCAATTATGTAAGTACATGTGCTTCACAAATCAGCAGCAATTCAGAGATGCTCTGTTGAGCTTGCACATTGCACAGGCAAGAGATTTCAGATATCATAGAAACTCTGACCAAAGGATCATTGCAAGTTGCAGAAATGAGCACTGTCAGTTCCACATTGTTGCTGATGTGATCAAAGGTGAAAAGACTTTTTCTATAAAAAAAATGAACCTGGAGCACACTTGCCCTACCAGTACAGAGTCTTCCAGGGTTAGTGCAAAGTGGCTTGCAAAGACATATGAGTCATTGTTCAGGTCTGATCCAACCACTAGCATACAAACTCTGATTGATGCCTGCAATGAGAAGTATGGTGTTGAGGTTCCTAAGCACATGGCCTATAGGGCCAAAAACTTAGCTGTGGAAGCTGTCTTAGGAGAGCACAAGAAGCAGTATCCCAGGTTAAGGGACTATGCAGCAACCATCATGCAGACAAACCCTGGAAGTAGGGTTGTAGTTACAACTCTAGTTCCTAAAGCAACAAAAAAAATACCACATCCAGGGCCAAGGTTTCATGCAATGTTTTTCTGCTTAAATGGAGCAAGGGAGGGATTTCTCACTGGATGCAGACCTTTCATTGGTTAGTTACTTGTTTCTTTTCTTTAGTTTCATTGCTATGTACATGATTCCACCTTTGCTGTAGTTTCTTTTCTATGTACTGACTTAATTGGTTCTTTTTTTGCAAAACAGGTGTTGATGGATGCTTTATTAAGCTGACCACAGGTGCACAGATCCTTGCTGCCACTGGCAGAGATGGCAATAACAATATTTATCCAATTGCATTTGCCATTGTTGGTCAGGAGGATACAGCAAATTGGTGCTGGTTTCTGCACCAACTCAAGATATGTCTAGGAGGAGAAGTTGGCCAATTTGGTCCTTATACTATCATGTCAGATAGACAGAAGGTAAGTACTTAGTTTGCTGTGTAATTTCAGTAGCATAGTTTCTTGGTTTTTTTTCAACTATATCTGTAGTCAGTAGCTTAGTTTGTTGTTGTAATTTCAACAGGGGCTACTCAATGCAGTGAATAGAGTATTTCCAAACTGCCACCAGAGATATTGTCTTAGACACTTATATGCAAATTTCCAGAATGCTGGTTTTAGGGGGGAAGATCTAAAGAAATGCATGGATAATGCCAGTTATGCTTACAATGAATATAAGTTTAATATTGCTATGAATGATTTGAGAAATGAGTGTGTGGATGCTTGGAAGTGGCTTAATGCAATTCCTAAGAATACATGGGCAAGGCATGCTTTTGACACTAACTGCAAGACAGATTTGGTTGTTAACAACCTATCTGAGGTGTTCAACAAGTATATCCTTGATTTTAGGAAAAAGCCTATTAGGACTATGGTTGATGGTATTAAGGACAAGCAAATGGTGAGGTGGCATGAGAAGAGAGAGAGAGAGAGAGAGAGGAAAGGCAGCTTTCTGGGAGATCACACCACACTATGCTGAGAAGTTAGAGCTGGAAAAGGAGAGGGCTAGATATTGCAAACCCATTCAAGCTGGTGTTAATTTATGGCAAGTGACCAGTGGGCAGCAAACACACCCTGTGAACTTGGATAATCATACATGTGGTTGCAGAAAATGGGACCTCAGTGGCCTACCATGTAACCATGCAATTTCAGCAATTAACAAGGCCAAGAGGTTTCCAGAGGACTTTGTTCGTAAATTCTTCAGAAAACCATTTTATGTGGCAGCATATGAACCTATGATCTTTCCTGTTCCTGGTGAACATGACTGGATAAGGACACCTGGACCAGACATAGAGCCACCAGAATTTCATGTTAGGAGAGGAAGAAAGCAAGAGAAGAGGATGAAGGGCAAGTTTGAAGTGCCAAAGCCAAAAGACAGCAGTAGAATGGCCACAATAACATGCTCTAACTGTGGTCTCCAAGGCCATAGATACACCAACTGCCTGAAACAATTGAAACCAGATTTGTCTATGAGGAAAAACAAACATGTGGTAATACCAAATCTCACTTATTTTTTATTTGTTGACTAGTGCATTTGTTAATATTTTAATGTTGTCTACTAATACCAATCTCACTTCTTTTTGCAAGACCAAGAGGTCACAGCAGCAACCTACACCTGCAAGATCACAGCCCCTACCTGCAAGATCACAGCCTCCACCTGCAAGATCCCAGCCTGCACCAAGATCACAGCCTCCACCTGCAAGGACTGGTGCAAGATCTGGAGCAAGGTCTGGTGCAAGGACTGGTGCAAGTTCACACCCATCAACTAGTGGTGCAAGGCCATTCACAGCCCCAAGATATGCAACTCCTTCTACGTCTTCTGCCCCAAGAAGTCACACTGGTTGGATGAGGTGGTTTGATCCTAGTGGTAACTGATGAGTGTGTGAAATGAGTTGTTGTTTCTCAAAACTATGGCAAGTGATCAATGTTTTGTGTCCTGAACCATGGCATGGTTGGATGCTTAGGTTTGATTGTACTAAACCAACAAGTCAAACTGGTTGGATGATTATGTTTGAGTGTACTAAATTGCTATCAACTATCTTAATGTTATGGGCAATGTTATGCTATCAATTTGGTGATTAGTGTTATTTGCAATGTTAAGGTTTGATTAAGGTTATTGGCAATGCCTAACCACTTTGTTTACCTGACCACTTTGTCTCAGGGGGTTCTCGACGTCGACGGACCCTAAATGCCTAACCACTTTGGTTTAGGGGGTTCTCGACGTCGACGGACCCTAAATGCCTGACAACTTTGGTTTAGGGGGTTCTCGACGTCGATAGACCCTAAATGCCTAACCACTTTGGTTTAGGGGGTTCTCGACGTCGACGGACCCTAAATGCCTAACCACTTTGGTTTAGGGGGTTCTCGACGTCGACAGACCCTAAATGCCTAACCACTTTGGTTTAGGGGGTTCTAGACGTCGACGGACCCTAAATGCCTAACACCATAGTGGTTCACAACAAGGTTCACAACTTACTGGTTCACAACAACAACATATTGATTAACATAGTGGTTCACAGCAACTAAGAGTTAACATAGTGGTTCACAGCAACAACATAGTGGTTCACCACAACACCATAGTGGTTCACAACAACTTAAAGCAACAACATAGTGGTTCACCACAACACCATAGTGGTTCACAACAACTTTAAGCCACAACATAGTACATAACTTAGTTCACAACAACACCATACTTCACAAAAGGTCAGCAAAGCAAGCATTCTTCTTCTTCATGTTGATCTGGATCTTGCTCTTGCTCTTCCTCTACATCTTCATTCTGACAAGATGTCCAGGATCCCCTTCAATTTCTGCTTGTTCTTCTCCTCTGACTTCAACAGTTCAGCAATCTGAATCTTTAGCTGATCCCTCCTTGATGTGAGCTTCTCATGCCCCTTCTTGAGATCACCCATGTGAAGGAGCAGCTGGGTGTTCTCCTGGGTGAGCTTTTCCTCGGACTTTTTGAGTTCATCAACCTGGAATTGCAGGTTCCTGGTGGATGTACTAAGCACTTCCTTCTCTTTTAGATGATTAAACTTCAGGTTCCTGATGCAAGTGCCTTGAGATTCTGTCGGGTTCATCAGTACTTTATACTTCTCCTGCAGCTTGAAGATCTCTGCATCTTTCTTCCCCATCTCTGTCTTCATGTCAGATACTGAATCAGAAACGTGCACATTCTGCATCTTAGCCTGCAAATAGCTGAAATCTACCATCCTATCCTCTTGAGCATTGAACAGTTGGTGCACATCTTCAACCAATTTGTCATAGTTGGCCTCTAGATTATTTTTTTCTTCAGTCAACTGGTGAATAGTGAATGAACTCTCCAGGTTATCCTTCCTCCTATCACTCTTTCTATCATGATACATTTCCCATAGCTTCAACAAGGCATTCTGCAATGTAGGAGGCCACTCTGGGTCAACCCAGAGAACAACACCACAGTTGTCATCTTCCTGCAATATAAACAACCATAGCATGAGCATCTTAAAACAAAGTAGGACCCTAAATGACTAGCCACTGAATTAAAAATGAACTTTAAGCATCCTTGGGAAACAACTTTAATAATATAGCCAACTTTAATAATATAACACTAGGTGAATTTTAAGCTTCTGACATTGAATCTCTATGACCTTAAACAATCAAATAATTTGCAAAGTGAGTACTCTTGTACTGCAAACATTTTCTAATCCACTAATTAGCACCAGTAGTACTAAATGGCTACAAAAATGACCCTCCACAGCTACAAAAGGACCATCAGAGCTATGGTACAAGAGTACTCATTAAACAATGTGCATCAGCACATGGCTAGATTAAAGAACATGAATTCCATGCACTGGACTGCACAATTCTATGCACGTGGCTAGATTAAACAATACCATTAACATAGAGTTTGGACAGAATCTTACACTCATAGGACAGACTAAGAACCTCCTGCCTGTGTTAAATGCTTCGAATGCTACACGCCTCTCAGCCGCCACACCATGCTGATGGCAAAGAACTCTGGATGCTGTCTCAATGCCACTGTAGTCTTCGTCTTCAATGCTAGCAGGGATCTACAGGAACAAAAGGAAAACAAAATCCCCAAATCAAATCAAATCCCCCCAAATCTGATAACCCAACCCTAACCCTAGCTCTACAACTCACCCGGTAATGCATGGCTTCGTCGTCGGAGAGGTTCATGTATTGCGCGATTGATTCCTGGCTGCTCTCCTCCTCCATGGCGCGACGGCGAGCCGGTTGAGGTGGCGGCGGCAGCAGGCGGAGGGCGGTGGCGAATCGGAGAGAGGAGGGAGAGCGAGAGTGAGAGTGAGGTCGAGCGAGAATGAGGCGAGTCCGACCGAGCCCATGTAACCGACCGCACTGGCCTCGTCCTAGTCAGCGCACCGGGCACGCTCTGATTCGGCCAGCGTGTCACCTGACATGTGGGCCCGACCTGTCGGATACGCGGTCAATACGCGCTTATACGGCTGTCAGCCCGTTATGCATCACTTAGGCCCTGAGTTGGTACTGAACTGCGACATGCACGAGTAGTGGTACTGATTCGTTAGTAGGTGAGCAAGTGTGGTACCAACGTGCAATTAACTCCACCCCGACAAACAGGTTTGTCCATCGGGGCATCTGAAGATGAAGTGCATGCACCTGGATTACCGTACTTGTTATAAGTGTTGCGCCTAGATTACCATGGGAATATGGGATGGGAGTGTGGAAAACACGACATGCATGGTGTTGGCCATGCAACATGTACGTCTTTACACGTGCTCAACCGGCTCGCTCCTTTCTTTCTCTCTCTATTCTATACCATATATTTCTTTTTATCCATTTTGATGACAACTATTTTCGGACGGAGGGAGTACCATCGTAGGGAAACTTACCGGAGGATCGGAGCGACGCTCCCCACACTCCACCTCGGGTCATCCGGACCGGAACACATTCGCTGGTCGCCGCCACTTCCGCAGACTCCACCTCACAATGTCCACCAATACATTTGCTGGTGACCGCCGCCTCCCCCCCACTCCACGTCAGACAACTTGTACCATGAATATCCATGCCTTGGCATTGAGTTGTTTGACCGTTTGTGTTGACTGTTAAGTTACATATGGACACTTGGTGCACCTGCGACCGCCCGCTCAGGAGCTCGACGGCCACGAAGGAAGAGCTTGCCGCCGGCAGGATCTCTACGGCCTCGCAAGAGGAGCTCGTCGCCGTCGGCAGGAGCTCGACAGCTGCGACCGGGCTGGCCTCCGTGCAGCCGGGCGAGCTGGTTGCCGGTCGCCTCTAGCCGTCGCCGCGGGCAGGAGCTCGCCGCCGCGCTCCTCAAGGCCATCGTGCACTGCGTGCCTCAGCTCAACTTCGTCGCCACATACGTCCAGGCGCTCTCCTTCCTGGCAAGCCACCTATGGGGCACAGCAGCACCAGCGCACGATTCGACGAGGAGGACATGTATTTGTTGTTGCTGAAGGACGGTAGCAGCACCTGCGACATGCTGGCAGCACGGTGGTCGGACCTGGTTGCCGCCCATGTACAAAGTTAACGGTGAACCAAACGGTGTTGACTTACCAAACGGCGTTGACTTATGATACCAGCACTTACATGCGGGCCAGGCCTCTCATAAGTGTGTTAAAATGGGCGAACATGTCGATTTACAGACATGGTAGTTTTTAGGGAAAAAATAGTTAGAAAGTGATAGTTTGGGGTACAAATTTGTAAAGTGATAGCTTATGAGCACGGTTTAATGATTTGTGGTAGTTTTTTTTTAAATACTCCTTTGTTCCTAAATAAACTACTAAAGCCGTAAAGCGTTGTGGTTGCTTTTCTTGCCCCTCTCGCAAGGCGATTAGGAAAAACCTTGCTCCTTCTCCTACCGCCTACGTAAGGTACAAGACGATGGAAGGGAGGAGGAAAGCTTGAGGAGAAAAAGAAAGAAAGAAACTAATAAAAGCATCTCGAGCCGCGTCCTCAACAGGCCCTTTCCAGACGTTTTTGCCGCGCCGGCGCCGAAAAAACGGCCCAATCACGCCCCCAGAAGCCCGTTTTTCGCCGGCTCGGGGCGAAACTGATGCCGGCGGACCCAGGCCGAACCCGGCTTCCTGGGGCGCCTGGGGCGCCGGCACAAGCGAAAAGGACGTGTGGGTCCGCCATGTCGGCGAGGCGAGCGCCTCTTCCCGCAGTTTCTTCCCGTGTTTTCCCCACTTCCCTCCTGTACTCTTCCTTCCTCCCGCCAATCTCCCTCCCGCTCGCCTCCCTCCCAGCCGGCCGCCATGCCACCGAAGAAGTACGTCGCCCCCCGCGCGGCGGCAACTGCGACCGCCTCCGTCGCCCAGCCGAAGCAGAGGAAGCCGAGGGCGCCGCCGATCAAGCCACCGGGCATGTCAAACGCCGAGTGGAGGGCGAAAGTTCAGCGGCGGGAGGCTGTCACCGCCGACCGGTGGAACAGGGCCATCGCCAAGAAGGCCCGCGACAACGCGGCGTGCGCGGCTGCGGCTGCCTCGGCGGACCAAACCGAGGCCGAGGCGACTCGCGCGGGGATGATGAATCCACTCGGAAGCCACGCCCAGTACGCGCCCTGGGGCCAGCAAGGCGTCGGCTCTCCGCAGCCATGGGGATCGCCCTCGTCGGGCTACGCCGACGAGGACGCGCACGGTGGGTTCAACCCAAATGTCACCTTCCCCCATGGATACCCGGCCCAGCGCACGCCCTCTCCCGTCTTCGCCGGCGTGTAGTACCCTCCATACAACTACTCGCCGCCCGCCTACGCTTTCTCCCCGACGCCCCGCTATGCCGTGGCCCGCTGCCCTTCTCGCACCTCGGCGACACCGACGAGACCGAGGCCGACATGGACGACATCATCGCAGCAGGTTCGGCCGCGGCCGCCGCATCTCCCGGGTTCATCACCCAGGACGAGGTGGTGGATCTCAGCGGCGGCATGGACGGCGAGCTCGGCTACGTCTACGGCGAGGACGAGCAGGAGGAGGAGGAGGACGAGGAGGAGGAGGAGCCGACGCCTGCGACGGCGAGGGGGCGCAAGAAGAAGAAGCGGGCGGCCAGAACAGGCAAGCCGCGCATCAAGTGGGCGTCCAAGGAGGAGGAATGCCTCGCCGAAGCATGGAAAGTCGTTTGCCTCGACCCGATGACCGGCACGAACCAGAGCATCGACACGTACTGGGACCGCATTAAGGCCGAGTTCGACGAGCGCAAGCTCGTCGACCCCTACTTCAAAGGCGTCTACATGCAGCGCGGCTCCAAGGCGATGGCGAACCATTGGGGGCGTATCCAGGGGGCGTGCAACAAATGGCATGGGGTCATCGAGGAGGTCGCGGCTCGCCCGGAGAGCGGCGCCAGCGTCAAGGATCAGGTATGCCACGCCGGCCTCCCGCCTCTCTTCGCCGTGTACGCGCGCCAACTATTTGTTCCTCCGCGCAGTTGCTGCGCATGTTCGCCCTGTACCGGCAGAGCAACATCGACGCCGAATTCAAGTACCTCCACGTCTACAAGCGCATTGATAAGTGCGAGAAGTGGGCGAAAGTCCGGCGCACCCTCGACAAGGCCAAGTAGACCTACAAGCCGGACGCGCCGACTCCTGGCGCATCGGAAGGGCGGCCGGACGGCAACAAAGTTGCCAAGAAGGGGAAATACGCCGATGCGGCCACCGCTCGAGTGCAGGAGTCCATCGAGCACTGCCTCGTTGACGCGCAGGCCCGGGCCGTCCTTCGTGAAGAGAAGACCGAGGCGCGGTGATCGGCGTTGATGTCGAGCAACGTCGTCAAGCTCGACCTGCTCCGGACGAACGTCGCCGCGAAAGAGAAACACCGACCTGGCTTTTCTGCTGGACGGGGCGGACATGCTCCAAAGCACCGACGAGGCGGTCAAGGCGTGGTATTTGGTGGAGCGCAGCCTCATCCTGAACCAGCTTCCCTCGACAAGGCCGCCGACGCCGACGCATATGCCGACGCCGACGCATACGCCGACGCCGACGCCAAGCCCGCGTGACAACACCTCCACGACGCCCTGCACCACCGAAGCTGCGCCGACACCGCCCAGCGCAGAGGCTGCTCCGACACCGCCAAGCCCGCGCACGCCAACTCCGCCGATGCCTGCGGCAGAGCCCGCCGAGTGATGCGCACGCGAACTTCTGCCGCTCTATTTTTTGTATGCTGAACTGTGGCTTGCGATCGCCCGACTTGTGACGTCTTTTCTGAGCGGGAATGACCAAGTTCGAATTTTTCGCGTCCTGGGGGCGTGACTGGGAGTTAGGTCGCCCCCAAAGACCGAACTAGCGCCGGTTCACCCCCAGACCGGCCTTTTTTAGCACTCTGGGGGCCGAACGGCTGGAGATGCTCTAAGTGCTCTGCCTCTGCTCGTGCTCGGTGGGAGTAGTAGCGGTGGTGTTTGCATGCATGCCTGGCTGATGCCACGCGCACCTGCAAACACAAACACTGCCTGGCATATGCCATGTGGGCGTCCTGAGTTTGTAAGATGTGTAAGTAGTTGAGTGGAGATAAAAAGAAAGTGAAATACACATACTACATAAAGAGAAGCGTAGGATTTGAATTCCTAAATAAAAATGTAAGTCGTCCATAAAATTCTTTGAAGCAGACTCACACACATAGGATAATAGCATAGGGAGGATGGGATACGAGTGTGGAGCACGAGGAGGGAGGTGTGCCTGTCCTGGTCCTTAGAGACACTGCTGCATGGATATTCGGACTGGACCGAAACGGGCAACTGGCGTGTGGGGCATCCGGCCAGCAGTCGCGGTAGAGCACGCGCTACGCCTACGCTAGGTACCCTACCCACCCTCCCACACGTAGCCTAGGTCACCCAAAACGGCCCCTCACCTGGCGTGTGGGGCATCTTTTCGATTTTTACTGATGCTCTGTGGTCAAATAACACTCTCGGAAGCAAGGTAGATTACAAAAAATAGCATCAGTTCTATTTTTCTACCTCTCCTATATGTGGTGTACCTTTGATTCAAAGGATTTTCATATAAATTTTGAAGAATTAAAATTCTTAGAATCTTTTTGTTATATTGGTTATTTGATTCATGGCATTGAATGCTACATAAAAAAATCTAAGAATTTCTTTGTGCTACTTTACATAAGATTCTAGCATCCACACAAACTTGGTTGTCCTTTGCTTTTCCTATGATGCAATCAAGCAACACAAAAGTCTTGTAAGAGTAAGATTAGCATGGCATTTTGATCCTATGGTTATCATATTCTAGTGTTTCTAGAATCTTGTGAATCAAATAGGCCCTTAGGGCATTTCCAACGCTGGTCCTCAAATCAAACAGGGTACCCGTCCGAGCGAACATGGATGCGGGAGCCGACCGTCCAACCACATCCCTAAACGTCCATCCAGGCCCGGCCAATTTGAAATTCAAATGCATAGCGCTTGATCACATAACACCCAATCACAACCAAAAAGAGGCTGATGTTCGTAGTTTTATATGCCTGGTCACAAAAGTATCTCAGTTTGACTCGGTGCAAAAATGGCTATTTTGCCCTGCCGAACCAGCTATCCAAGCCTATACACTAACTCTGCCGCCGATTCCTCCTCCCCATAAGCTTCCTTCTCGGCCACCTCCTTCTCCACCATCTCCAGCTACTCTTTTAAGCACTTCAACATCCTAAGACGGACGGCTTGCACGACCATCCTTGCATCATCATTCAACTCTGCCATCTTCAAGGTCAACATCTTCGAATCCTCTGAAGTGTCTGCGATCTCAAACTTCTTCGCTTCGAGCATGATCTTTTTCTCTTCGAGTTTCAACTTCTTCTCGATCGATGCCATCAACATGTTAAACCTCTCGGCCTTTTTTCATCCTTGACGTCTGAGCACTTGACACATCCTCCTCCTTATTTGCAAAATGACCTCGAACCTCTCTGTCATCTTGACCATGGGCTATATTGTGGACGTGCATGCTCTATGGTGTACACTTGGTAGAGTGCACGCTTCTACTGGTTCTTTGAGGTGTATGTCTCGTAGATCATGCACGCATCTTTCACGTTGGACGGGTACTGCTTCTGAATATAGTGTCAACTCCCACTGGGACATTGCATGTCCCCGTCGTTGTCATGACGTGGGGTAGGCTTCCCTGAGTGGACGCTTCCGGCTTCAGCGACTTGCTTGAAGACCCAACAACTCCGGTTTGTATAAGTGGTGGGTGGCCTGTTCTTCTGTGTTCTTAGGCTTGTTAGCGTCCCCATCGTTGGTTTGGTCTTCGATGTTAGCAAAGAGAGAGGTGGTGGGTGGGTG
>NC_057794.1:597830338-597895819 GCF_018294505.1 Triticum aestivum
CCTGTTCTTCTGCGTTCTTGGGCTTGTTAGCGTCCCCATCGTTGGTTTGGTCTTCGATGCTAGCAAAGAGAGAGGTGGTGGGTGGGTGGCCTGTTCTTCTGCGTTCTTGGGCTTGTTAGCGTCCCCATCGTTGGTGGTTGAAAAAATCGACCTGTCCCCGGGACTCGTAGATCTGATCATACACCGTGAACGGGTTATCCAAAATTGTTTCTTATTTTTAGCCTTGCCACCATTGTTTCTAGCACCCCCGGGACATCTTGTGATTGTTTTGGTGCTGGCCACCAGGTCTGGTTTGTATCTCCTCATGCCTGTCACCCTCGATGATTCTATCTCGATGTCTGTTGCCAAGCCATGAGTTTTTACATCCCGCGGCCCTGGTTCTTCATGATAGCAAGCCGGGCGCTTTCCAGAGGATTATTAGTGAGGCGGAGGCATAGTTTTTGTATGTAGGCATGAAGCATTGAGACGTGGTCCGGTTAATTAAGTAAGGTGTGTTAATTTGTTGAAGAGAAGAAATGTCAAGATGTGATTTGCTATTAGAAGCCAAAAAGTAGTAGGAAATGGAATTAGAGCGAAGAGTGTAGTTAGAATGCAACATGAAGGAATGGAATGAATAGTAAGTAGGGAGTACAAAGCAAGACAAGAAAATAGAAGGAAGGAAGAGGCTTGTAAAAAGGAGTATGGTGAGAAAGAAAAGGCTTGAAAATGCAAATGATGATGCTCTAAAAAGGAATGTATGAATATACGTACTAGGGAGTAGTTGTAGTGATTGTTATGGAATGGAAGGGACACGCGCGGAGGGAGGGGAGGTGTTGTGCTGCAACTGCATCTGCATCTGCATCTGCATGGAGGTGAGGTGAGGTGAGGTGAGGTGGAGGGAGGAGGACAGTTGGGGGGTTGAGTGGACAGCAAGAGGGAGGAGCGAGTCATCCGGCCAGCAGTCGCGGCGGACGGCGTCTCATGCCAACCGAACCAACGGACGGATGACGGCAGCGACGAGGCCGAGGACTCATCCTAGCCGTCCGTCCGTCCACATTGTTTTGTGTACCCCACTAGTCAGTAGAGGAGTACACCACACCACACCACCCAAGAAGAGAAGAGAAAAGAAAAGAAAAGCTCCTCCTCCATAACTAGTAGTACCTCTCGTCATCACGAACAGAGCCCAAGAGCAGAGTGAGGGAGGGGGAGTGAAGACCGCACCCACACCCCCACCCCCACCCCCACCGGAGAAGACCGCCGCGACGGAACTCGCATCGCCGCTAGGTAATCACTCCATCCATCCATCCATCCTTCCTTCCTTCCTTGCTAGGGTTGAATCTTGTTTCCTTTTCCTTCCTTCCTTGACATAAATCAATAAGTCATAAATCAATAAGTAAATCCCCATTCATTCCTTCCTTCATCCGCCCGCGGCTGCAATGCAATGCAATCCTAGCTAGGGTTTTCCCTCCTCTCTCCCGCGCCAGATTCATCCCCTCGGCAGGCAGGCACGGATAGGGTCGGTTTTTTAGGGTTCTTCCTTCCTTCCTTCCTTCCTTGCCTCCACCAATCTATTCTTTCTTCTTCTTCTTTTTCTAATATACAAGTACCAGATTTGCTTCTCCCTTTCTTTCCTTCCTTCTTTCCTTCCTTCCTTCCTTCTTTCTTTCTTTCTTTCTTTCTTTCTTTCTTTTATAGAGATGGATGCTTCTTCACTTCAGCTTTGGGGTTTTCTTTCTTCACCTTTTTCTGTGTTTCTTGCTTGACTTTTGGCTTCAGCATTAGGGAGGGGTTACTCTTTCTCAAGGGATAGGGAGACATTTGTTTTGTTTTTGTCTCTCTGTCTAGGATTCTTCTTTCAAACAAAACAAAACAAAACAAAACAAAACAAAACAAAATGCATGCTCTATTTGCTTTCACTGCTTCTTCTTTCTTTCTTTTTTCTTCTTGGCTTCAATCAATCAAAAGGCCCTTTCATCAACCTTCCTCTCCTTTTCTCCATCAATCTTTCTGCTCTCTCTCTCTGCAGTATGCACACATATCCCCTTTTCTTATTCTTATCATTTCAAAAGAAAATGCTCTGCCTAGTCAGTCTAGTCCGTGATGTGATGTGACAAGCAGAGGGGAGGGGCATCACACCTACTCTACATACCAAGTGAGGACGCACCTGTCTGTCTGTCTCTCTCTCTCTCCCTCTGACGATGCATTTTTTGGGGCCTCGCATGTCATAGGATTCATTCAGAAACCTCTGTTTCGCTTACAGTGGGAGTATTATACTGCTTGTAAAATATGCACACCAATTTTCTCTTCTTTTTTTCAAGGTCTTGGGGGTTTTCTTTTATGGATGAGCTTCTTTAGTTTTGGGGTTTTTGGCTAGGCTTCTTCTTGCAAACAAAATGTTCTCTGTGCATATCCATGGGAGAGGTTAAATGATTCAATTTCAATGTAATCTGCTCTACTTTTCTCTGTTCCCTATCCATGAATCTTTGTGCTCTCTCTACATACCTTCCATCTTTTCCTAGCAAAATACTACTATAGAAGCAAGGAACTGTGATGTGACCAGTTGGGCATCACACCTCTCAGTGCCTGTCTGGGTCTGGCGATGCATTTTTTGGGGTTGACAAATCATAGGATTCAGGAATATGTTCTTTTGTGACCACAGTGCCAGCATCATTGTTCATTCCTGTTTACAAAGTTACCGCCTGTAATTATATTATGCGCAGAAAGTATAGTTTTGATTTCTAGTACCATACAATTTCTCCTCTAGCCTACCCCAACTTGTTTGGGACTAAAGGCTTTGTTGTTGTTGTTGTTGTTGTTGTTGTTGTAAGGGTAGGGAATATACCCCTGTTTGGAGCTAGCTACAAGTAAATCTTATTCATCATACACAGCATCACTTTTGTGATCACAGTATCAGTATCATCATTGATTCCTCCTATATACAAAGTATAACTCTGCTCCTAAGTATGTAGCACACCTTCCTTTCATTAATATACAAGATCTCCTAGTGAATGATAACATGTATACAGCAGCTAGAGAGTAAATGTTCTTCATAGCTGGACCATTTCTTTTGCGACGTTTGTTTGGTCATCCTGGAATCAATTCTGCTTCCTGTCTTGGCACTACTACTACTTACTAATCATTGCTGTTCTTTTGATCTTGCTTAGGATGGACCCGCATGATGGAGAGCCTGCTGCTGATGAGTTGCCACCACCACCTCCTCTGCCTCCCAACGTGGTGCCCATCATCGCAGAAGATGCTGCTGCTGCTGCTGCCGGTGAGAGTGAACCGCCACCGCCACCTCCACCTCCAAGCAAGCCAGCAAAGCCTAGGAAGCACATAATGGCCAGGCCTCCCAATGGATTGGGAAAGAAGGGCCAGCCCATCCAGCTGCTTGCCAACCACTACAAAGTCTCTGTCAAGCCTTCAGAGGAGTTCTTCAACCACTACTATGTAAGAAGCATACTTGCTTTCTTTCCTAGCTAGTAGTTTCACTACTACTTAGTAGGATTCACAAGTAGTACAAGCTTATTTATTTATATGTCCCCATGCCGACTTGGTAGCTGTGTTAATCCTTTGATGATGCGTAGGTTAATCTCAAGTATGAGGATGATACGCCAGTCGATAGCAAGGGCATCGGCAGAAAGGTCCTTGATAAGCTGCAGCACACCTACCATTCTGAGCTCGCCAACAAGGACTTTGCATACGATGGTGAAAAGAGCCTCTTTACTATCGGGGCTCTTCCGCAGATCAACAATGAGTTCATCGTGGTATTGGAAGACATCGGTAGTGGCAAGTGAGTTCTGCTCCTTCTTCACCTGCCTGCATACTGTCTGTTCCTATGTTGCTCAGTGTTTGGTATAACTCTGTTTCGCTTGGTTGTAGGACTGCTGCCGGGAGTCCTGGAGGTAACAACGGTAGTCCTGGAGGTGGTGACCAGAAGAGGGTGAGGAGACCCTACCAGGCCAAGACCTTCAAGGTGGAGCTCAACTTTGCGGCAACAATTCCAATGGCTGCAATTGGGCACGCCATCAGAGGCCAGGAATCAGAGCACTCCCTCGAGGCACTTCGAGTGCTTGACATCATACTCAGGCAGCACTCCGCAAAACAGTATGTATCTCATCTACTCCTATGCCTCCGCAAGCGTTTATGAGCTGCCTCATGACTCTGGTTTATGTTTTCTGATGATCCACAGGGGCTGCCTTCTAGTCCGTCAGTCGTTTTTCCACAACAACCCTAGCAATTTTGTTGACCTGGGCGGTGGTGTCATGGGGTGCCGGGGATTCCACTCAAGCTTCCGTGGTGCACAGAGTGGACTCTCCCTAAACATTGGTATGCATCTCACCAAAGTGTTCTTGTATAAACTCCACCGTTAATGCTGCGATGGCTACATCCGATCTAACATTTGCATGGCAAAATTCTTTTAACTTGCAGATGTTTCAACTACCATGATAGTTAAACCTGGTCCTGTCATCGACTTTCTTCTCGCTAACCAGAAAGTTGACCACCCTGACAAAATTGATTGGCAGAAGGTAAGTTGCATCTCTGATGTTCTTGATGATATTGCGCAAACAGTCGTGCAACCATATCTAATTTGCCTGCTTCCCTAACAGGCTAAGCGTGCTCTCAAGAACTTGAGGATAAAAACCACTCCTGCAAATTCAGAGTTCAAGATTGTTGGGTTGAGCGAGAGAAATTGCAACGAACAGATGTGAGAGTTCCCCTTACTGCTTTATTCATTTTACTTATCAGCTAGGGAGTCAATCTTCTCCATCATATATACAATATCTGTTGTGGCCACAGTATCAGCAGCATTATCAATTCCTGTTTACAGAGTTAGTGCCTGTAATTATGTGCAGAAAATGTAGTTTTGATTTATACAAGGCCTCCTGGTGAAGGATCGAAAATATACCTCTGTTTGGACTTTGGAGCTAGCTACAGAGTAAACCTTCATCATCATATATTGTGCTAAGTATGAATACAAGTATTTGGGAACGGAGGGAGTATTTACAAAGTTACTGCTAAGTATGGACACAAGTATTATCTTTTGATATATACAAGATCTCGTAGTGAAGGATAAAATGTATACAACTCTGTTTAGAGCTAGCTAGAGAGTAAATCTTCTTCATCATACAGAGCATTACTTTTGTAATCACAATAATCATCAGATCACTGCAGTAATTCATAGTATCCCTCGGAAAGGTGTCCTGTTGTTTCTAGCTAGTTCTATCTTGTGCATTTTGCTGCTATTTATTCATTGTTTTGTGATTGGCATGTTTAACTAGGTTCCCTTTGAGGCGGAGGAATGGTGACAGCACCGAAACTGTTGAGATCACTGTCTATGATTACTTTGTGAAGAACAGAGGAATAGAACTGCGCTATTCTGGCAATCTTCCCTGTATCAATGCTGGGAGGCCAAAGCGTCCGACATATTTCCCGGTGGAGGTTCGTTTCACAGACTTGCTGTTTTACACCCTTCTGAAATTTCTTCTCAAGTCCTGACGTGAACTTTTTGTGCGACCAGCTTTGCACGCTCGTTCCTCTGCAAAGATACACGAAGGCTCTGTCAACTATGCAGAGGACTTCGCTTGTCGAGAAGTCGAGGCAGAAGCCTCATGAGAGAATGTCAACCCTTAATGATGTGAGTTATCATCATCTAGATTCTAGCTTGCTTGCTGGAACCATATATACCTTGCTGTTTGTATGGCAATTGACTCATGGTTCATGCTATCTTCTTATTTTATATGCAAGGCACTTAAGCGTAGCAACTATGACGCTGACCCCATGCTGAAGGCATGTGGCATTTCCATCGCGCAAAATTTCACTCAGATTGAAGGGAGGGTCCTGCCTGCTCCCAAGGTTAGTCACTGATAGTTCTCCAAGCTTTGTATCTTCCAAATGAAAGCTCGATGTTCTTCCGAAAAATGTATCTAATCAAGCGTTCCATCGTGTAGCTGAAAGCTGGTAACGGTGAAGAGTTCTTCACCCGCAATGGGCGCTGGAATATTGCGAGGAAGGTCGACTTTTTTTTCTCTCTTTCTAATATGTCTTTCTATCAATGTTCCTTCTGTTTGTTGATTCTTTTTTTGTTTCAGAAGCTGATTAGGACCAGCTCTGTCAAGAGGTGGTCCGTCGTCAATTTCTCTGCACGCTGTGATCTTCGTGGTCTTGTCCAAGACCTTAAAAGGGTCGCGACTGGAATGGGACTCGTATGTTCCCACTTCTCTACAACATATTCTCTTAGTTTTTCTTCTGTTCTGCTGCTGAACTTCATTTGTTTGTAGGAATATGAGGACCCTCACACTGTAATTGAAGAGAGCCCGTCACTGAGACGAGCTCCGGTGGCACGAAGAGTGGAGGAGATGTTTGCCCAGATAAAGGCCAAGCTACCTGGAGCACCCTTGTTCCTCTTGTGCCTCCTCCCTGAGAGGAAGAATTGCGAAGTTTATGGTTGGTTCATCTTCTTTTTGGTTGTGTTACCCTTCCCCATAAACATGATCGAAGTTACCCTTCCCCATAAACATGATCGACTGTTGGAGAACCATACATAATACATATTTGCTTGAATCTGCTGCAGGTCCTTGGAAGAAAAAGTGTCTTGCTGATTTCGGCATAGTCACCCAGTGTCTAGCTCCGCAAAGAGTCAATGATCAGTACTTGAGTAATCTGCTGCTCAAGATAAATGCTAAGCTTGGTGGGCTCAACACATTGCTTCAAATTGAAGCAGCCCGTGCAATACCCATTGTGGGGAAGGTGCCCACTATCATCCTGGGAATGGATGTCTCACATGGTCAACCTGGGCAGTCCGACAGGCCTTCTATTGCTGCGGTAAGAGGGATACAGATTTTTATCTCTCTGAAAAGTAACTCAGGTTTCATCAGTAGATGACGTCTTAGCTCTTCAGCATGAAGATAGGATCCCAAATTGTCTTTGCTTTGCTATCTGTTCAAAATTCCGCAAGGTTTCTTTATGCTATCTTGCGTGGTAGGTATAGTACACTACATGGTTAGCTTTGCCCTGACAAACTAGGCCCCTCAACCATGAATGCATGATGTACCTATTTTTCTTATCCTTATCTGGTTGATGATGTAACTGTTCTTTATGGCCATGTGATAATCTCATGTAATCAATTTAACCTGCTGATTAACTTTATTTTATTAACTGTCAACAAATCAGTTCACAGTTTCCTTCAAGCACTGTTCATTGTTGTATATACCACATAGATGAAATATAACCCTATAAATTGGGAGATGGAAAATGAACTATGAGTAATCACAGTTTAGATACATTTTCATAAACGTACTTGTCATTGATCAATTTTACATTTTCTTAGATAACAAATGTCATCTATCAGTTTCGAATATGAACAAGCACACATATTGGCCAGTAAGTTGAGCCCACATTAGTCCTTGAACAGTACTAGTACACTATCCGTCCATCCATCCATCCATCCTAGGATTGCATATCGTGTTCTAGAACACTGATTGGAAGCTGCAAAGCATTCCACATAAGCTATTGGAATGTGACTGGCGCCAGTTGTTATGACTGTTGGTGCTGGATATTACTTATCTTCTACTCCCTCTGTCCCATAATGTAAGACGTGTGTCAAAAAACGTCTTACATTATGGGACGGAGGGAGTAAGTGTTGCTTGTTCTGACTGCTTGTAACTAACTATGGGTTTTGGGTTTTGTTTAGGTGGTGAGTTCTCGTGAGTGGCCTCTCATCTCTAAATACAGAGCAACAGTGCACACTCAGTCACCCAAGCAGGAGATGATGGCTTCCCTGTTTAAACCAAGGGGAACTGAAGATGATGGCCTCATTCGGTACGTGTCAATCTTGAGTCCACTTCATTGTCCAAACTGTGCGTGGATGTCCTTGTAGTATGTATGCTGTGTTTTGTTGTACACTTTCCTAATGGAATGGAATGGATTTCCAGGGAATCTCTTATTGACTTCTACACTAGCTCTGGGAAGCGGAAGCCAGACCAAGTCATCATTTTCAGGTAAATTTTTGTAGTTCCTCAAATGTTGCTCTGCTGAAAAAGGATATAACTGATGCTACTTTCAGGGATGGAGTTAGCGAAAGCCAGTTTACTCAGGTCATAAACATCGAGCTTGAGCAGATCATTGAGGTAGTGTATCTATTTGATCCCAACTAGTGCTTGTTACAACAATACTTGTAACCTACGAACAAGTAATTATCCCGTGCTGGAGCTGGACAGTGTCACTCATATTTGATCTACTTTTAACCAACCAACCAATGCAGGCATGCAAGTGCCTTGACGACAAGTGGGAGCCCAAGTTCACAGTCATTGTTGCTCAGAAAAACCATCACACCAGGTTTTTCCAGGCAAACTCGCCAGAAAATGTTCCTCCTGGTAAGCAAACGTCTTTTCCGAAGTCCACTACTTTTTATACATGGGTTTGCATGCAGTTTTCTTGTGTGAAATGATAGATTGTAACAGCAAGTGTCCATGTCATATTGTGTAGGCACTGTGGTGGATAAACAAGTCTGCCATCCCAAGAACTTTGACTTCTACATGTGCGCGCATGCTGGGATGATTGTAAGTAGTTAACTCTGCCCTCTGCTCTGTTTTTGCTTACTAGCACAATGTAGCAGTAGGTAGGGTGCATTCAGGTGGGGGCTAATTAGGGTTTTTTGTGTGGCAGGGCACATCGAGGCCAACTCATTACCATGTTCTGCATGATGAGATCGGCTTCAGTGGGGATGAGCTCCAGGAGTTTGTGCACTCGCTCTCCTACGTGTACATGGACAGCCTATATATATGATGTTACTACTAGTGTAGGCTTCGGTTATTCTCGTGACAAATTGTGTCTGAACGTGCCGGTGTTTCTTTGTTTCAGGTACCAGAGGAGCACGACAGCGATATCAGTAGGTATGTTTGAAGACTCGCTCGATCCATGCTCAGCTGCTGTTTTGTTTTGTGTGCGCTTAGTTGCTTATGTATGTTGTGTGTGTTTTGTTTTGGCAGCTGCTCCGATAGCGTACGCGCATCTGGCGGCGGCGCAGGTGGGCACGTTCATGAAGTTTGATGACATGTCGGACACATCGTCGAGCCAGGGAGGGGGGCACACGTCGGCGGGGAGCGCGCCGGTGCCGGAGCTGCCTCGGCTGCATGAGAAAGTGAGGAGCTCCATGTTCTTCTGCTGATGTGATGCTGCTCTTGGTCTTGATGGATGATGATGTGTGTCAGCGGAGGTTGAACCGTGTGTCTGTATAAAACATAGCTATCTTATCTATCTATGGACTATCTATGTACTATCTATGTAGATGGCACCTGGAACTCTAGCTGTATGGGTGGCTGGTAGAATGAACAAGTAAGTCGGTAGTGCGTCGGTGTCGCTGGGAACTTTCATCTGGTTTGTGGTGTGTTGGCGTTGTTGAGCCAAGCAAACCTGAAGCTAGCTAGAATTAACCTTGATTGGATGATGTGGTGGCTAGCTAGACTTAGACCCTCGTTTGGGTGGAGTGGATAATCAAGTTAAGTGTTTGAAGCATGCATCCTGACTTGGTGAGAATGAATGATGGTTTGGTGTTGCATTGCATTCGTATGGTATCCTGAGTAGGGATGTGAGTGTTGCACACAGAAGAATCAAACAAACGAACTATCATCAAATCACATCACAGACCCTGAGACCTGAGAGGACAAAATGTTTTTGTGCAAACTGCAACCTCACAACCAATTTTCATACATTCATTCATTTTCATTCAGAGCAGAGTGACAAACAAACAAACAAACTAGCCAGCCAATCTATTACAGTATATATCTAGTACTGTTGTACTAGTCTTCAACACCAACAGCCGTAAGCAGCAGCAACCAAATCAACTCAATCAATCTAAGCAGGCACGCAAGAAAAGAAAACAAAACAATTGTCCATGAAAAAATGGAAGAGAAGAGAAGAAAAGAAAAGAAAAAGCATGAATTGATCATGGTTCCTTGAGCAGCTGGATGAGGTGGTCCCTTGCTTGGAGGTAGCAGGTCTGGTACAAGACCTCGTATCTGTAGAGGTTGAGGGAGAAGGTCCGTGCACTGTATGTGGCTATAAGTGGCCCCGACCATTCGAGACTGAAGAGTGTCCAACTACCACTACCATCAATCCTGCATGTCTGTCAAACAACTCCCCACTTATTTCACAACATAAATAAATAAATAAATAAATAACCCCACTTATAATCTATAAGTGGTACCATTTCTATAATTACTGCATTTATTATTAAGGCACTTGTATATGTTTATACTGTGGAAATTATGCACCTGGTTATCTAAATTTGTTCCAATTTGCGTTTTCTAATTGAATATTTTTACAAATATGAGCTTTCGACAAGTTGAGACATTTGAGGCAAGGGCTGGATGTAAAAAGCTTTGATTCCTCAAAATTTCTATACTTGAGCTTTATGTTTTTGACAAACTAAATCAAAGGGAAATGCCTCTCCTCTCCTTGCAAACGGCAATATCATTGGTTGGTTGCTACGATACGTGTTTTAACCCCTTCCCTGCTCATGGCGTTGACACACACACACACCCTTGGTTATATCGATTCACTTCAAAATAAAAAAAAATAGTTTATCAATACTCACCCACATGCTAGCCGGCAAAAGACCAGTCGTCACAACCAAACATCACTGCATCCGTATGCCTCCTTCCTACATACAATCAACCAATGGCACCATCATCCACGGACAACGATTGCTGCCGCCTTCTCGTCGCAAGCTTAATATGTTGGAGCTAAAAGAGTTGTATATCAACTATACTCGGTGTAATGAGAGGGAACATCGATCCGACGCTTGAGAAAATAACATCATATCTTCTCCATGTCGGCTTGGGACGCCATCTATTCGTCTTACTTCCTCGCCGCAATGAGCGGTCTCACACCATTATTTGCCCATTGTTACTTGATTTCACTACCGACTTGCGGTATGGCCCAAGATTAGGTTTGATACTTTTGGACAAAAGCAAAGGGATTCATGGATACGGTTTATTTTTGGCACGGAATTCAATACCTTCGACTAGCAATCCATAGAAAACACTGGACTACAAGCTTAGGGCGATAGCTAAAAGTCTCATCAGGCGGAGTTCTCCGTGGATTCGCAAAATTGAAATTCAGATTACCATTGCTTTGGAGGTGGACGTGGCTACAGAGACACGCCGCCTCTCGGTAGGGGAATTTCATTTGCATAATCTCCTCAAGCGGAAGTTGTTAGGTCCGTGCTCCTTGGAATGCACAATCTCTAGGCAGAGGTCTTGTCCTCTATGGCATCGTGAAGGACACGCAAACACTCGTTCCTTTCATGAACATGCGAATCATAGGCGTAGGAAGAATTCAATATGTCTACTGAAGGACAATGGCTCAATCATTACTAGACATGAGGAGATTTTCGATTCATGGCTTCCTACCATGATCGCATTCTATGCTCGGCTCCGAGCCCTAAGGTTGCCTACTTTGGAGCTTTAGCATCTGAAAAGCTCCATTCTCCCCGGACAAAGTTGAAGCAGCGGTCAAATCAATGCCTGTGGACAAGGCGCCCAGACTGGATGATTTTACGAGGAGATTCTATTGCTCATGTTGGGAGATCGTTAAAGGGGATATAGCATATAATGCGGGCTTTTGAGCACTTCCATCAGAGTGATATGCGTGATTTTCTTGTGATCGGCAAAGCTTAAGCATGGGGCAATGGAGCTTAAGGATTATTGTCCAGATAGCTTAATACATGGCGTGATCAAGATCTTTGATAGAACTCTGGTCGTCTGTCTTGTCGAGGATCTTCCGTTATTGGTGGGGCCATACCAAGTGCTTTTGTCCGTGGCCATTTGTTGCACGCTAATTTCATCTTTGTGCAAGGCACACCATGATGTTTTTGTGCCTTAAAGGAGCCGACGATCATGGTCAAACTTGACATAGGGTATCATGTGCGCGACTGTTCGCCATGGCCGCCGCATGCCCTGGGTGGTGACCAACATCTCCCTGCCGGGTGCTGGCATCCGTGGCCAGCTTGGTGAGCTCAACTTTTCGGCTCTTCCATTCCTCACATATATTGACCTCAGCAAAAACAGTCTCCATGGTCCAATACCAGCTAATATCAGCTCTCTATCATCACTTTCTTATCTTAACCTCAACTTCAACCACCTCAAAGGACAGATTCCTTTTGAGTTTGGTAGCTTGCAGAGTCTCACCCAGCTTGAACTCTCGTTTAACAGACTCACGGGACATTTGCAAATTCTTGATCTTGGTTCAAATCATTTTTCAGGTCAAATTCCAATCTCCATAACCAATCTCACCAAGCTGAACATGCTTATTCTCATTGAAAATCAAATAGCAGGTTCCATCCCCCCCGCAATAGGCAATCTCAATATGTTAAAGCAACTTTCTCTCTATACAAATCAAATAACAGGTTCAATACCCCCAGAACTAGGGAACCTCACTATGCTCAATGAACTTTATCTCTACACAAATGAAATCACAGGCCCAATACCTTTAGAATTGGGCAAGTTGCAGAATCTCCGAGAATTAGACTTGGCCGACAACCAAATATCTGGCTCTATTCCTGACAGCTTAGGAAACATTACCAAGCTATTACTACCGCACCTCTATGAAAATCAGATAGTAGGTTCAATACCAAAATCTTTTGGGAAGTTGCAAAGCATCCAAGAACTGCATATATTTGATAACAAATTATCAGGTTCTCTTCCTCAAGAATTTGGAGATGTCATAAGCCTTGTTAAACTTGCGTTGAATAACAACTATCTTTCAGGACCTTTACCAGCAAATATATGTTTAGGTGGCAGACTTCAATCTCTCTTTGTCTATTCTAATATGTTCAGTGGCCCCATTCCAAATAGTTTAAAGACTTGCACGAGTTTGGTTCGAATAGACCTTCGGTGGAACCAACTAACAAGAGATATATCTCAGCATTTTGGTGTGTATCCACATCTCACAAAGATGCGCTTGACATCGAATAGACTCCCTGGGCAGATCTTACCAAATCTAGGTGCATCTACCGAACTGACGGTACTGCACAAGAACAACAACAACAACAACAACAACAAAGCCTTTAGTCCCAAACAAGTTGGGGTAGGCTAGAGGTGAAACCCATAAGATCTCGCAACCAACTCATGGCTCTGGCACATGGATAGCAAGCTTCCACGCACCCCTGTCCATAGCTAGCTCTTTGGTGATACTCCAATCCTTCAGGTCTCTCTTAACGGACTCCTCTCATGTCAAATTCGGTCTACCCCACCCTCTCTTGACATTTTCCGCACGATTTAGCCGTCCACTATGCACCGGAGCTTCTGGAGGCCTGCGCTGAATATGCCCAAACCATCTTAGACGATGTTGGACAAGCTTCTCTTCAATTGGTGCTACCCCAACTCTATCTCGTATATCATCATTCCGGACTCGATCCTTCCTCGTGTGGCCACACATCCATCTCAACATACGCATCTCCGCCACACCTAACTGTTGAACATGTCGCCTTTTAATCGGCCAACACTCAGCGCCATACAACATTGCGGGTCGAACCGCCGTCCTGTAGAACTTGCCTTTTAGCTTTTGTGGCACTCTCTTGTCATAGAGAATGCCAGAAGCTTGGCGCCACTTCATCCATCCGGCTTTGATTCGATGGTTCACATCTTCATCAATACCCCCATCCTCCTGCAACATTGACCCCAAATACCGAAAGGTGTCCTTCTGAGGTACCACCTGGCCATCAAGGCTAACCTCCTCCTCACACCTAGTAGTACTGAAACCGCACATCATGTACTCGGTTTTAGTTCTACTAAGCCTAAACCCTTTCGATTCCAAGGTTTGTCTCCATAACTCTAACTTCCAATTTACCCCCGTCCGACTATCGTCAACTAGCACCACATCATCCACAAAGAGCATACACCATGGGATATCTCCTTGTATATCCCTTGTGACCTCATCCATCACCAATGCAAAAAGATAAGGGCTCAAAGCTGACCCCTGATGCAGTCCTATCTTAATCGGGAAGTCATCAGTGTCGACATCACTTGTTCGAACACTTGTCACAACATCATCGTACATGTCCTTGATGAGGGTAATGTACTTTGTTGGGACTTTGTGTTTCTCCAAGGCCAACCACATGACATTCCGTGGTATCTTAGCATAGGCCTTCTCCAAGTCAATGAACACCATATGCAAGTCCTTCTTTTGCTCCCTATATCTCTCCATAAGTTGTCGTACCAAGAAAATGGCTTCCATGGTCGACCTCCCAGGCATGAAACCAAACTGATTTTTGGTCACGCTTGTCATTCTTCTTAAGCGGTGCTCAATGACTCTCTCCCATAGCTTCATTGTATGGCTCATCAGCTTAATTCCACGATAATTAGTACAACTCTAAACACCCCCCTTGTTCTTGAAGATTGGTACTAATATACTCCGTCTCCATTCTTCTGGCATCTTGTTTGCCCGAAAAATGAGGTTGAAAAGCTTGGTTAGCCATACTATCGCTATGTCCCCGAGACCTTTCCACACCTCAATGGGGATACAATCAGGGCCCATCGCCTTGCCTCCTTTCATCCTTTTTAAAGCCTCCTTGACCTCAGACTTCTAGATTCGCCGCACAAAACGCATGCTGGTCTCATCAAAGGATTCGTCCAGTTCAATGGTAGAACTCTCATTCTCCCCATTGAACAGCTTGTCGAAGTACTCCCGCCATCTATGCTTAATCTCCTCGCCCTTCACCAAGAGTTGGCCTGCTCCGTCCTTGATGCATTTGACTTGGCCAATATCCCTCGTCTTCCTCTCTCGGATCTTAGCCATTTTATAGATGTCCCTTTCACCTTCCTTCGTGCCTAACCGTTGGTAGAGGTCCTCATATGCCCGACCCCTTGCTTCACCAACAGCTCGCTTTGCGGCCTTCTTCGCCATCTTGTACTTCTCTATGTTGTCTGCACTCCTATCCAGGTATAGGCGTTTGAAGCAATCTTTCTTCTCTTTAATCGCCTTCTGGACATCATCATTCCACCACCAGGTATCCTTATCTTCGCTTCTCCTTCCCCTGGACACTCCAAGCTCCTCCGAGGCCACCTTACGAATGCAAGTCGCCATCTTCGTCCACACATTGTTCGCATCTCCTCCTTCCTCCCAAGGGCCCTCCTTAATGACCCTCTCCTTGAACGCTAGAGCTACCTCCCCCTTGAGCTTCCACCACTTCGTTCTAGCAACTTTGGCACGCTTATCCCGCTGGACACGAATCCGAAAGCAGAAGTCAGCAACCACCAGCTTATGCTGGGGTACAACACTCTCTCCAGATATCACCTTACAGTCTAGGCACGCACGCCTATCTTCTCTTCTCGAGAGGATGAAATCAATCTGGCTAGAGTGTTGGCCACTACTAAAAGTCACCAGATGTGATTCTCTCTTTCTAAAGAGGGTGTTAGCTACAATCATGTTGTAGGCTAGAGCAAAGCTTAAGACATCTTCTCCTTCTTGATTCCTGATGCCATAGCCAAAGCCCCCGTGCGCCCCTTCAAACCCTGTGTTAGATGTACCCACGTGGCCATTGAGGTCTCCTCCTATGAAGAGCTTCTCACCAATCGGTACACTCCTAACCATGTCTTCCAGGCCTTCCCAGAACTCCCTCTCGGTATTCTCATTGTGGCCTACTTGCGGGGCATACGCGCTGATAACATTGAGAACCAAGTCCTCAACTACCAGCTTGACCAGGATAATCCGGTCCCCACGTCTCTTGACGTCTACTACTCCATACTTGAGGCTCTTGTTGATCAATATGCCTACGCCATTTCTGTTTGTAGCCGTCCCTGTGTACCACAGTTTGAAGCCGGTATCCTCCACCTCCTTCGCCTTCTGTCCTCTCCATTTGGTTTCTTGGACGCAAAGAATATCAACACCTCTCCTCACCGCTGCATCAACTAGGCTCGGCTAGCTTCCTTACCCTTCGCACTCGTCGAGTCAAATGCGAAGACCCTTGCCCATTTTCCACTACATCCGGGCGCCGATGTAGCGCGCCACTAAGGATGCGACGACCCGATCCTCGCTCACTTGCCACCGTATCCGGATCAAGATACAGATACGGTGGCAAGTGAGCGAGGATCGGTACTGACGGTACTGCACCTAGCACAAAATATGATCACGGGTTCTATACCTCCAATCCTTTCTAAATTGTCTGACCTAGTAGAGCTGAGACTCGATTGTAATCATCTCAGCGGTGAGATTCCGCCAGAAATCTGCACTTTAACTAATCTATATAAACTAACCTTTTCATCGAACCAATTATCTGGATCCATACCTACAGAGATAGAAAAGCTCAGCAATCTCGGATACCTTGATATATCTAGGAACAGACTGAGTGGATCAATACCTGAGGAACTAGGGGCCTGCATGAAACTACAGTCCTTGAAGATAAACGACAATAACTTCAGTGGGAGTTTGCCTGGAGCGATTGGAAATTTAGCAGGCCTGCAGATCATGTTAGATGTGAGCAACAATAACCTCAGTGGTGTGTTGCCACAACAACTTGGGAAGTTGGAGATGCTAGAATTTCTGAATTTATCACATAATCAGTTCAATAGCAGCATTCCATCCTCCTTTGCAAGCATGGTGAGCCTTTAAACACTCGATGTGTCCGACAACGACTTGGAAGGACCGGTCCCAACAACACGGCTACTCCAAAATGCTTCAGCAAGTTGGTTTCTTCCCAATAAAGGTCTGTGTGGTAACCTCTCTGGCCTGCCACCTTGTTATTCAATTCCAATAGCTAGTCACCATAAACGGAAGACATTTGGTTTTCTTTTGCCAATTGTTCTTGTGGTGGGTTTCGGCATTGTTGCCGCAATTGTTGTCATAGTAATGCTTAGTCGTAAAAAGAGAAAACCACAAGAAAGTGTTACTGCTGAAGCAAGGGACCTATTCTCTGTTTGGAATTTTGATGGAAGATTGGCATTTGACGATATTGTAAGGGCAACAGAAGACTTCGACGATAAGTACAACATTGGAACGGGTGGATATGGCAAGGTCTATAAAGCACAACTCCAAGATGGGAAGCTAGTTGCTGTGAAGAAGCTTCATCAGACCGAAGAGGAGCTTTGGCGTGGTTGTACTAGAGTTAGTTGTACCTCCATATAACTAATGATATTGGGATTGGTTTGTGCAGCGTGTAATATGTTGTTGTTGTTGGGTAGCACATTCCTCTACAAGAAAGATTGACTATACCTTGTTTCCATTTGCACTTATATTTTGAGAATGATGGGGGCGTGTGTGTGATTGATTGATTAGATTGGGGCAAATAGGAAAGCATGCGAGGGAGGCTTAGCTTTTTTTCTTCTTTTTTTTTTGCGAGGGAGGCTTAGCTTAGGAGGGACGCTTCTTCTCCCTCTCTCTCTCCGTACGCCATTTTTTCCAATCCAAAGAGAGAGAGAGAGGGGAGAGGGAGTGGTTGGGTTTAGCGGGCGGGCTAGGGTTTCCCCATTCCCCATCCCCATCCCCATCCCCACGCCGCCGCCGCCCGCGATGATCGGCGACGACGACCACCCCGCCACCCCGCCGCCACCACCGTCCCCGAGCCTGGGGAGGCGGCTGCTCGGCTCCATCCGGGCCCTCTCCTCCGCCATCGCCTTGCCCACCACTCCCGCCGCCGCCGCCTCCTCCTCCTCCTCCCCCTCGCCCAGCCTAGGACTCAGCCTCCTGCTCCACCTCAAGCCAGACCTCCACCTCCACCTCCACGACCCACCGCCACCCCCGCCCTCAACCCCCGCCTCCGCCTCCGCCTCCGCCTCCCGCCTCCACCAGGACCAGGACCAGGACCAGGACCACCACCACCACCACCACCACCACGACCACGTTCCCAGGGCCAAGAGGGCTCTCCACCTTCCTCAACCCCCCACGCCATCGCCATCCCGACCTCCTTCCGCTGCCGCTGCCGTGGAGCACCACCAGGACCAGGACCAGGTCCAGGAGGAGCCCTGCG
The DNA here is from genome assembly GCF_018294505.1 of Triticum aestivum. NCBI lineage: Eukaryota > Viridiplantae > Streptophyta > Magnoliopsida > Poales > Poaceae > Triticum > Triticum aestivum. Next base: position 597,848,283 of record NC_057794.1, read on the forward strand.
GTGGCCTGTTGGATGAAGCCGCCCTCCACCTCCACCTCCACCTCCACCTCCACCAGGACCAGGACCAGGAGGGCCTCAACCTCCTGGAGCAACACAAGGACGATGCTGCTGCTAAGGATGATCACGAGGAGGAGGTGGAGCAAGGGGATGCAACCATAGATGATGATAATGCTGTCAAACATCATCATCATGAGGTGGTGGAGCAAAGTGTAATACATGATGCCGTTGCTCTTGCTGTTGCTCTTGATGATGATCAGGACAAGAAGCCACTTATTGAGCAATGTACTAGTACCACCTCTTCCTCTTGTCAACAACTAACAACAGCCATGGAGAATGATGATGATGCTCTTGTGCAAGTTCAAGATGCCACCCACCCAAGGGATCAAGACATTGCTGCTGAGGGACAAGAGACACCGGAAGCTCATCAGCTGGGATCAACTGAGAATGCTGATGCTCTTGTGCAAGTTCAAGAGGAAGGTGCCACTGCTGTAGATGACCATGACAAGGCAGTGGACCAATGCATCACTTATGATGACTTGGGAACAACCATGGAGGATGATGTTGCTAAGGATGATCAGGAGGTGGCGGAGCAAGGTGTCATTGACCAAGGGTATGCACCCATGGATGGTGATAATTCTGTCAAACATCACGAGGTGCTGCTGCTAAGTGCCGCGCAAGGAACGCGCCCTACCACTCATGACATTGCTGCTGCCGAGGATCAAGGAAAGAATGTGGAGCAATGCACCACTTATGATGACTTGGGAACAACCATGGAGAATGATGTAGCTAAGGATGACCAGCAGGTGGTGGAGCAAGGTGTCATTGACCAAGGGGATGCAGCCATAGATGATGACAATGATGTCAAACATCACGAGGTGCTGCTGCTAGTTGCCGTGGAAGGAACGCGCGCTACCACAGATCACATTGCTGCTGTCGAGGATCAAGGAAAGAGTGTGGAGCAATGTACCACTTATTATGACCTGGGAACAACCATGAAGAGTGATGATGATGTGGACGATAATGCTACTGTTGAAGAACAAGAGGTGCTGGAGGAGCAAGGTGTTGTCGATTTAACCATGGATGATGATGATTCTGTCCAAGATCACAAGGTGTTGCAGCAAGGTATCATTGACGGAACCGATGACATTGCTGTTGAGAAGCAAGAGAAAGTGCTGGAGCAATGTTCAAGAGCAACCAAGGATGAGTACACTGTCAAAGAAAAGGAGATGGTGGTGGAGCAAGGTGTCATTGACCCAAGGTACATGGATCTTGCCACGGAAGATCAGGTTAAGTTGTCGATCGTAGACGACCAGGGTACAGTGCCCATGGATGATATTGTGGTGAAAGACCATGATAAGGCGGTGGCGCAATATGCCAGCGATGCAATAGTAACAATCAAGGATGAGAGTCCTGTGGAGGAACATGATACGGTGGGGAATCAAGGTGTCATCGACAAAAATGGCAGAACCAAGGATGATATTGATGTGGAGGGACATGGCTATCTGAAGGAACAGGTCATCGTCGATAACTGGGGTACATCCAGTGATGCTACTGCTTTGGAAGGTCAGAAGAATGAGGCTGAGCCACGCATCGGTGATGCACAGATAGCAGGCAAGGACATGGATGGTGTTCATGCTGAGGGGAACATGATGGGGCAAAGGACCGGCGATAAACAGGGAGCAACACAGTCTGATTTCACTGTTGATAAGCACAAGGATGTAGTGGAGCGTGTCCGCCATGAGTGGGGTGCACCTGAGGATGATCGTGCTATAGACACGGCAGCTTATCAAGGTACCGGCGATTGGGGTATAGTTAGCGAGGAGAAGGTTAAGCTGCCTGAGGATGATCGTGCTATGGACACGGCAGCTTATCAAGGTACCGGAGATTGGGGTACAGCTAGCAAGGAGAAGTATAAGCTGCCTGCTAGAAGATATCCACAAAAGCCCAGAAAACTTAACTGCCCCTCTTACATGTCAAAAGGGACCTGCACATACGGGCCCTCATGCCACTTCAATCACCCACCGGTAAAATCTGCGTCACTTTACTATCATATTATGTATTACTTTAAACTTTTTTTGGCAAGAAAACTTTGTTGGTTTCCGTACTTCGTTGAATGATGCAATTTTGCTTAGCACAATAGGTTGTGTAAATTATCGCTGTCATATCCATGCCATTTGTCATGCAACTGTGTAGGTAGTATTGGGATCTATATTTCAATGCATTAAGCTCACACCTGCAGTCCCTGCTGTATGCTTCTACATATATGTTCATATGCATGGCCTTTTCTGTATAAAAATGTAGTCTCTCGCATCCTTTCTAGTCCCTAGATAAGCAAGAGATGATGTAGCATTTTAAAAGTTCTATGTGCTGATAATTGTAGTGGACGTTTGAAAGCCTGATTAATATGTACCTCATTCACTACTTTGTTCATGAGCTATTTAGTAACTTATCATCCTCCTTTTTGATGATGTTGTCACTGCAGCAGCTTAAATCTAGGTCAGATGAATCATGGCGTCCCTCTGAAAGAAGAAACCATGGCGCTGCAGAAATTCTGGAACTGAACCGCCTTGGCCTTCCCATTCGAGAAGTATGCCTATGCTATCTTTTCATCTGTTGGAGTTGGTACTTATGATTTATATGGAAAATGTTGAAACTGAATGGTAGTCTAAATTACTTTTCAGGGAGCAAGAAACTGTGACTACTATATGCGAACTGGTGCTTGCAGATATGGCAAAAACTGCCATTTTAACCATCCAGACCATGTCATTGATGCTCAGTTCAATCCACCAACAGGGTGGGAGGATAATGCTTTGCAGCAAATGGAGAAATCTTCTGACCGTACATTAGATGAGACATCACACATGAAGAAATCTTCCGATGATGCGACCTTAGATAACAGATCACACATGAAGAAATCTTCCGATGATGCGACCTTCAATGACAGATCACACTTGAAGAAACCTTCTGATGGTGCGACCTTAGATGACAGATCACACTTGAAGAAACCTTCTGATGGTGCGATCGTAGATGACACATCATACTCAAAGAAGTCTTCTGACCATGACAACTCATGTAGCTCTGGTGTCCTGCCACCAAGCATATTTAGAATGCTTCTACCTCCCCAAAAAGTACTGCCTGGTACGGAAGGAAAGGCGAAAAAGGTACGTGCTGTTTCTTACCTATATTATGCGATGTTTTGATCTTCATTTGCACACATCTCTTGGATACTGCTACTTTGTGACACTGCACTGTGCTTTCCTAGATTTTGACTGCTCTGTGCCTTTTTTGTTAATTTCCTTATCGTATCTGCTTCATGCAGAAGTCAGGCTGGTCATCAGACGATTCCGATGGTTGCTGTTCAGCAGATAGTTCAGATGGACCTTTGTGCAAGCAGGGGGGGCACGTGGATTACCCTGAGAGGCCTGGCAGACCAGAATATCACCACCCAAAACAGTCAAAAGACAAAGAAGAGGTAAACTATCCTGAGAGGCCTGGCAAACCAGATTGCCCCTTCTACATGAGATTTGGTGATTGTAAATTTGCATCAGCATGCAACTATCACCACCCAAAAGACAAATACCCAGCTGGGAGACCTGATGAACCAGAATGCCCATTCCTTATGAAGCGTGGGTACTGTAAACTTAGGGCACAATGTAAGTTTTATCACCCAGAGGCTTCAAATCCTACCATGCAGAGCCCAACAGATGCAAAAAGATCTGTTACCACTGATGAACATCATCCATCTACAAGAATCACATTACAAGACTATATGCTTCCCCAGCAACCGCAGTATCCCGAGAGACCTGGTCAGCCAGAGTGCCGGTACTACTTGCAGTTTGGGAAATGCAAATATCTGTCTGCTTGTATATTTCACCATCCAAAAGATAGACTTGCAGCTCACTCTGATCAGATTGGACCTGGCATGCCAGATTGTCCTTTCTATATGAAAACTGGGAAATGTCAATTTGGATCAGCATGTGAATTTCGTCATCCCAAAGATATACATTCAAGTTCAACTACAGAGGTATATTCTATTATCAGTGGTCGATGTTCAAGTAAACACTGTTGATTCAATCATAACTAGTTTGCAATTGTTCCTTTTTCTCTGGCTGATCCCTGTTGCATTTTTAGGCATGCCATTAAGTATAGTAAATGGTACTGGTCAGCTCAGTCCTGTGTAATGGGAACCGGGGAAGAAAACTATGTTTGCTTCTCTACTGGATAGAGATCTTTACTAGCATTGACATTTATGCAAATGAAAACTGAATAAATCGTGTGTTTGAGAATTCTTGTCCAATTTACAGTGGGAGTGTTACTATTTCTATACGCTTGTTTACTACCTCATTGTATGAATGAAGTCTGTTTAGAACCTTTTCCGTTCCTATTGCACATCTGCACTACGAATGTTTGAAGTATTCACACGACACAAAGATGGTCACTGAAAAAAAATGACGGTGTGGACTATGGAGCGCTAGGAGTAGTAAATATTGGTTGTCTGTGTAGTAGCAAGCAATTTCTTTCATCTACAATCTCAAGTGCAATGCAGGGTGCTCTTTGACTTCCATACAATGTTGATCGTGGTCTTGTTGAATTTTCTTCATTTCTCAGAAGTAGGAATATATCATGTCACCCAGTTGAAACAAAATAGTTATGGTTATCTGTGTAATAGCAAACAATTTTTTTTTTATCTACAATCTCAAGTGCAATGCAGGGTGCTCTTTGACTTTCATACAATGTTGATCGTGGTCTTGTTGAATTTTCTTCATTTCTCAGAAGTAGAAATATATCATGTCACCCAGTTGAAACAAAATAGTTATGGTTATCTGTGTAATAGCAAACAATTTTTTTATCTACAATCTCAAGTGCAATGCAGGTTGCTCTTTGACCTTGTATTGCTACAATACTGATCGCGACCTTGTTAGATTTTTTTTCATTTCTCAGAACCAGAGATATGTTGGGTCACCCGACTGAAACGAAGTAGATGCTCAATTCAGTTGTTCCTCCCTGATTTCTTACCCATGGTGCTCATGGATGTTATGCTGTTTCAGGAAGCATTTGGTGAGAGAACTGGCTCGGGGGCGTACGATAGTTTGACAAGGTCAGATAATGGTGTGGAGCAACAAGAAGAGAGCATCATGTATCCTGAGAGGCCCGGTGAACCTGAGTGTAACCACTACATGAGGCAGGGCTACTGTAAGTTCCAGATGAACTGCAAGTACCATCATCCAGGAGACCGGCTGTCTAAGAAACAGTATGTATGTATGTAAGACTCGTATAAATTTTTAGAAAAAGCTCGATTCCGCTGCCTTTAGATGATGTTGATGATGATGTGTGCGAGTGTTGTTTCAATTGCAGTGAAGTCATCCGCACCGACCACTTGAGCAAAGCAGGGACACGCTGGTTACCGCACGAATGCTACCAACGGAAAGGTATACCTCTTGTGCAGTGATCTTGCCGATAGGAGTTGCTATTGCTTTGCAATTCTCCTAAAACAGCTTCCCCTTGATGTGGCCGACTTAACTTGGTGCCTATTTGTTTTGTTTTGCAGCATTGTCTTGATGTGTCGCCAGGTGTTGTTAGAGCAGGCTGTCTGGCTCAAGTGTGAGTGTGTCTGACGACTGAAGAGAGAGGAGTAGGAGGATTCTGATGAACTAACCAAAGCTTGGAGTCATCGTTTTTCTGGGGGTCTATGAGCGAGTAGTTGCTAGTTATGTCCGTTTTGAGCGCGTTTGAGCTGTGTTGGTGAAAGGCACTCCCTCCCTCCCTCCATTTGCTATCGATTATGCGCTTGCGACATACTCTATTTGTGTGGACAAGGCCAGGCCAGGCAATCATGAATTTGCAAACTGTAATCTTGGCACGAACTACAATCTCAAGTGAATGCTGTCTCAAGTGAATGCTGTCTAGCTAGCATGATAGCAAGGTGTATCATGAATGAACACCGATGATATGAGATGAGATTACTACTTAATTAGCATGATGATGCACTCATTTTAGTTTGACACTTTTAAGGAAGCTTAGCTTTCTTGGATCATTTCATGCATTATTGTTATTGTGCTGCTGCTGCTTTTTTTTTCTCCTTTTGTAGAGAAGAGAAGAAAGATGAATGCAATAATAATAGGTGTCGTGATTATTACGTATTGATTAGTTATTAGTGTCTACTGCTAGTACAAGTGCTGCTGCTGCTGCTGCTGCTGCTGCTAGTTAAGATGGATGAAACAGCCAAGCGCAGGCTCAGCTGCCTGGCCTGGCCATAATGTTGTATCTAGACTAGAAGGTTTCATCATCAGTGCTAGTTTCTTCCGAGGAACAAAATCAGTGCAAAGGAGAAGAAGCTAAATGTTGATGAAACCAAGTTTGTTCCAGATCATCAACTCTTGTGATGGTGATATGCTGGGAATTACTAGCATCGATGCCGAATTCCTCGCAAGGTGGGGTGGATGGGGATTTGCAATTTGACATGCTTCTTAACATTTTTCTGTTTTAAGGTTGCGGGATTTCAGCATTCAATTCTGTGCAAACATGGACGTCAATCCCCAAGTCGTATGGTCCAAGACTTGGTGGCCAACAACATTGCTGTGCGCTCAGGTTAATGGAAGAATAAAGATGCTCCATGTCAAAAATAAATAAAAAAGTTCCATAACTTTGGAGAAGAAATAATGTGATTCATTCATTCATGTTTATAAGGAAAGACAAGCCCATTGCCATGCATCCTCCTCTTCAAGTAGTTAATACATGCAAGTCTGATTTGATGAACCAGCAACACTCAACATTCCATACATACATACACCACCAATCTCAGTCTATCAAACCAACATGGCATTGTCTTTTGTTTTGTGAAAAAGGAATACCAAAAGAAGCAAACCAACCACAGATTTTTTTAGCAACGACACAATGCTAGCTTCCAACCCAAAATGCGACACTCCCTCTTCTCCTCTTCAGCTGCTCCACACAGTAAAAACTCCATTTCAGAATCATTCTACTATATATATCAGCCACAAACAAAAAAGGAACAAGATGATAATAATAATAATAATAATAATAATAATAATAATAATATGACCAAAGATGACTCAGTTTCTTCCCACACAAGACAGGATGGTCTATCCATCCTAAGTAAGTAACCCATCTCTTTTTCGAAAAGGAAAAGTGTACTAAAATTGAAGAGCTAATATTTCCATTTGATCAACTAGTACCAGCTTCCTCAGTAATCTGCATAAATCTGAACCCAGAGTTTGCATTTCAGAAAGTGACAACCATGTGTTGAGTTTATTTATGCTGCTGCATGGTTCCTTGCGGCGTAAACCGAAAGCAGCAAAGGTCCTGCTTGGTGAAGCATGTTGATGTTGGTGGCAAGCAGGCACACAAGGTTGAGAGGAATGTTTGCAGGTAGAGGCAACATGAAGAGCAGAGTGAGGGCGAGGCAGAGCATGGACTTGGAGTTGGAGGTGCCAGGCGCCGGTGACATCCCGGACGGCCATGGAGTCGGTGAGGAGGTACAAGGAGCCTCCCTGCTTCACCTGCGCTTTCTTGGATCATTACTTCATTATTTTGTTTTGTTTTGGAGGAAGAGGAATAGCAGATTAGGCTAGGATGTGGGGGAAAGCAATTCCCAATAGCAGAGCAGGGCTTGGTTGGGCTGGGCTCACGCTTCCTCAAGTCTCCTAAAAAAAAACCTTCAAAAAAAATAATGAATTGGTGAAGCTGGAACCTCCAGGAGAGATGGTGGTTGCCGCCAGAACTTGTCAAAACTCAAGCCTCGGTCGCCCAAAGGCACTATAACCATCACGAGTCAGACGAACAAAACACTTTGATGCAATTGTGAGTAGATAAGCGGCCGATACTTGCCGCCATATAGGATGGTGACATGTAGCATGTTGAATCCCATTCCGTCTTGCGTCATTTCGGTATGTGAAAATCCCATGGAGTAGGAAATGCCTCATAAAAATCTAGACATGGACAGTCCAACTCAAAATCAGACTTGGTCGGGTTCAGGCCTCATTTTATTACCGTCCTCATATTCCATCACAAAATACCCCTCAATTATGGAATAGAAGACGTGAGAGACCTGAAATCAGCAGCCCACTAAACGGCTCACCGGCCTCCCCCGACCCACCCAATCTGCCAAACACACAACCGCACTCGGCACTCGCTCCCCTCATAGTCCCATCTCTCTCCCTTGTTATAACCTAGCCGACATCTTCCCCTAAAAACACCAAGGCCCAAGATCCACCGACCTCGAGGCCGCAGGCCAAGGCTCGTCGCTATCTTCTTCTCCCTCGAAGCCAGAACCACACTGACGTGTCCCTCTGCTCGTTTGGACGGAGCCATCGACGCCTCCCTTTATCTCCACCCTTTCCATGTCTGCACCGAGCAGCCGACAACGAAGACTTTCCGGTATGCAGTGATCTCATCATTTGTCATATGTGATAAAGTATGGCCGGTGTCTGGATATGTGTTTGGTGATAAACTATGATAGATGGTGATGCTATTTTGTGATAAACGATGATGAATTTTGCGATGATCTAAGACTCTTTTTCATTCAAATGTTTTGTCAACTTATGGTGTGCTAGGGATGACAATTCCACTAAAGAGTAGTCCGGCTACTTCAACTCCAGCTACTCATGATGCTGCTGCTACTGCAAGTTTTACCACAATTGCTGAGCGCAAGCGGGCAAGATCTGAAGAAAATGGTCTCTCTGATGTAGGTAAACTAAGTGAACAACGGACTAAAGGTGAAATGCATGCAACTATTGCTGGAGATAAAACAGCTCAACAACCACATCCACAGGTTAATCCCTCTCCTAAATCAAAGTTTGATCATGATTTTGTTAAAGTTTGTCTTTATCTGTTTGCCTTTTAGATCCATTTTGATGAATCAGTGTTGTGGGTTGATGCAGAATGCTTTTAAGGACATCATTGTAGGGTCTCATGGCAACGTAATGTCTATGTTTGTAGTGTTTATATCCATTCAATCATTTATTGCGTGCAATATATTTTGAAAATTGATCATCTAGTTTGATTTCGTATGTAGGCATCGGGCCCTCTTAGATAATAATATCAACTCCTTAGTTCCGCAAATGTCCAGTATTGAAATCAATGATGACAAATCTAGATTTTTGGAAAGGACCAAGTATTGCAATATCGAGGGACGGTCCAAACAAATTTCGGACCCACGGGGCAAAATAAAAAAGATACTTTATACCAAAATTTTATACTTTTTATTTTTATTCTATAAGGTGTATAATTTTATTATTTAGTTAGTTAATGAAATAATTTAGTTCGTATAGTTAACTAGTGTTCTTCGTTATCAGTTGTAATTTATGTGACTGATCACTATGTTTATGCTAAATTTGAATTGAGTTACCTTTGAATTATTTTTGTGACAATTCAAAGAATTACATAGTGCACATGTACATATTTCTATGTATGTGCGTATGTTCATGTATACTTTAGTTTCATTAAATATCATGTTAGAGGTTTCTAAAGAATAATGTCCAACTAATATCTTAATAATGATTTCTAGTGTATTATTAGGTGTGCATATTTATAGAACCTTGTAGAGTATAAATTGCATTGTTTGCAAGTGTATTTTAAGTTAGATTTGGTAATAAATTCAACATGTGCATAGTACTTAAAATAGTCACCGATGAACGTAAACGTATCACCGATTCAATTATGCTTATGTTTAATATTTGGTATGCTCATCCAGGCATTTGGTTACAAAAGAACGCCTAAGGAAGATCGACGGTCCACAATGATTGGACTCTCCACATTCAACACACATGATCGAGATAGTGGAGATCGTAGGCATGTCTCAAGAGATTACTGCGGTTTCTCCGGGCTTGAGCGGGTTACCCAAACTTTGGAGGGCTTTCTCAAAAAGGATGAAGTTTTGAGACACATCTTTTAGACCAAAAATGTCTAAAAGAAATGCATTCAGATGGAATTAGTTGTGGACTCATAACTAGAAGCAGAGATTTGGACAAGAAAGAATAGAGGGATAACAAGTCCGAACCTAAATTACTCGGCCAAATAAAGATCGAAACAAAACAGATAACTATGAGTGACAAGTTCATCGGACGAAACACACAATCCACTCAAGAATAACATCCTAATGAAGAACTAAAAGGAGAACATGCAGAAACAAAGATAACTAAAGTGAGTCAAAAGAGTCAAACAACTACTGAAGATGAGAACAACGAACACTAGGGCAAGGACAATTCCTCAACCAACAATTCATTCTCGGGGCACAAGATGTAACATTGAATTGCCCTAAGATGTTTTTCCCTGCATGAAAGATTAGTTTGTTTTCACTACCCAGATTCTTGTGGGAGGTGGAGACCTTATTTTGTTCGACCGTGCAGGAGATGTTTTCATTCGAGAACCTTTGGAATTTCACATTTATGAAGTGATAATGTAATCATAAGAATATGCATTGAAATTGTTTCCAGAGACATGGATGTAATGATAAGTATGCATGTACTCCTCCTGTCGATCATTTAATTGATTTTTCTTCGAGAGATAATTTCCCTGCAAGGTTAGGTTGGCAGTAATAGGGAGTCTTTCGATGATGGATTTCTCCACCCATATGTGCTTCTTAGTTGAACATGTCCTACAGTTGGTGCCAGTATGCTGAGCAAAAACCTTAACATTTTGTTGCTTGAAAAGTTTGTGATTGGTGTCAAGTGACCCATCAACATCAACAGTATTGGGACAGTCATATCCCGATAATAATGCATGTTTGAGAGTTTTACTCTTGGCTAGGACCCAACTAGTTTGAGGATACTGCTCAGGAGTCCAGTACGAGCCATCAACATTTAGTTTTTTCTGAAATCCCAATCCTTCCCTAGGGTTCTTATGAAGAATCAACTTTTTGAGCACATCACAAAGGGTTTGGTGCCCTTTGAGGCTTTTGAGCATTCCCGTCTCAAGTAAGTTATTCAACCCAGAATTTTATCAAAAATGGCAACAAATTCGATAGAGGCATTAGTTTAAACATTAATAGAAGTTGCATTTCTTTCAGCAGTATCAGAAGTTTTAGCGGTGAAATTTGTGTTGATGCGCTCTACACATTTTAAGCAAGGTGGGACAAATTTATCAGGAAATGTCTTTGTTTGCTCAGCGAATAGAGAAGCATTTTCCTTCATCGGTGCATCATGAGAATCCTTTAGTGACTCAAGTTCTTGATTACTTTTTAGTGACTCAAGTTATGGAGAAAGCAATAGCAACAAACTAAACGATCATCGTGCTAAGCTAACGGATGGGTCAAGTCAATCACATCATTATCTAATGATGTGATCCCGTTAATCAAATGACAACTCATGTCTATGGTTAGGAAACATAACCATCATTGATTCAACGAGCTAGTCAAGTAGAGGCAAACTAGTGACACTCCGTCTGTCTATGTATTCACATAACCATCATTGTCCTTTTTGTCTTCTCCACAACCACCATTCTATTCCACCTATAGTGCTATATCCATGGCTCACGCTCATGTATTGCGTGAAGATTGAATTTTTTTTTTGAAAAATTTAGGGTATGAAACAATTGCTTGGCTTGTCATCGGGGTTGTGCATGATTTAAATACTTTGTGTGGTGAAGATAGAGCATAGCCAGACTATATGATTTTGTAGGGATAACTTTCTTTGGCCATGTTATTTTGAGAAGACATAATTGCTTTGTTAGTATGCTTGAAGTATTATTATTTTTATGTCAATATAAACTTTTGTCTTGAATTTTTCGAATCTGAATATTCATATCACAATTAAGAAGATTTGCATTGAAATTATGCCAAGTAGCACTCCGCATCAAAAATTCTCTTTTTATCATTTACCTACTCGAGGACGAGCAGGAATTAAGCTTGGGGATGCCTGATACGTCTCCAATGCATCTATAATTTTTGATTGCTCCATGCTATATTATCTACTGTTTTGGACTATATTGGGCTTTATTTTCCACTTTTATATTATTTTTGGGAGTAACCTATTAACTGGAGGCCCAGCCCAGAATTGCTGTTTTTTGCCTATTTCAGTGTTTCGAAGAAATGGAATATCAAACGGAGTCCAAACGGAATGAAACCTTTGGGAACGTGATTTTCTCACCGAACATGATCCAGGAGACTTGGACCCTACGCCAAGGCATCAGAGAGGCGGTCACGAGGGTGGGGGGCGCCCCCCCTAGGGCGCGCCCCTGCCTCGTGGGCCCCTCGGTGCTCCACCTACGTACTCCTTCCTCCTATATATACCTACGTACCCCCAAACAAACAGAACAAGAGCCAAAAACCTAATTCCATCACCGCAACTTTCTGTATCCACGAGATCCCATCTTGGGGCCTGTTTCGGAGCTCCGCCGGAGAGGGCCATCATCACAGAGGGCTTCTACATCATCATAGTCTCTCCGATGAAGTGTGAATAGTTTACCTCAGACCTTCAGGTCCATAGTTAGTAGCTAGTGTTGGAAATATGCCCTAGAGGCAATAATAAAAGCATCATTATTATATTTCCTTGTTCATGATAATTGTCTTTATTCATGCTATAATTGTGTTATCCGGAAATCGTAATACATGTGTGAATAATAGACACCAACATGTCCCTAGTAAGCCTCTAGTTGACTAGCTCGTTGATCAACAGATAGTCATGGTTTCCTGACTATGGACATTGGATGTCATTGATAACGGGATCACATCATTAGGAGAATGATGTGATGGACAAGACCCAATCCTAAACATAGCATAAGATCGTATAGTTCATTTGCTAGAGTTTTCCAATGTCAAGTATCTTTTCCTTAGACCATGAGATCGTGTAACTCCCGGATACCGTAGGAGTGCTTTGGGTGTACCAAACGTCACAACGTAATTGGGTGACTATAAAGGTATACTACAGGTATCTCCGAAAGTGTCTGTTGGGTTGACATGGATCAAGACTGGGATTTGTCACTCCGTATGACGGAGAGGTATCACTGGGCCCACTCGGTAATGCATCATCATAATGAGCTCAAAGTGACCAAGTGTCTGGTAACGGGATCATGCATTACGGTACGAGTAAAGTGACTTGCCGGTAACGAGATTGAACAAGGTATTGGGATACCGACGATCCAATCTCGGGCAAGTAACATACCGATTGACGAAGGGAATTGTATACGGGGTTGCTTGAATCCTCGACATCGTGGTGCATCTGATGAGATCATCGAGGAGCATGTGGGAGCCAACATGGGTATCCAGATCCCACTGTTGGTTATTGGCCGGAGAGCGATCTCGGTCATGTCTACATGTCTCCCGAACCCGTAGGGTCTACACACTTAAGGTTCGGTGACGCTAGGGTTGTAGGGATATGTATATGCAGTAACCCGAATGTTGTTTGGAGTCCCGGATGAGATCTCGAACGTCACGAGGAGTTTCGGAATGGTCCGGAGGTAAAGAATTATATATAGGAAGTGCTATTTCAGGCATCGGGACAAGTTTCGGGGTCACCGGTATTGTACCGGGACCACCGGAAGGGTCCCGGGGGTCCACTGGGTGGGGCCACCTGCCCCGGGGGGCCACATGGGCTGTAGGGGGTGTGCCTTGGCCTATATGGGCCAAGGGCACCAGCCCCAAGAGGCCCATGCGCCTAGGGTTCAAGAAGGGAAGAGTCCCGGAAGGGGAAGGCACCCCCTAGGTGCCTTGGGGAGGAGGGACTCCTCCCTTGGCCGCTGCCCCCCTAGGAGATTGTATCTCCTAGGGCCGGCACCCCCCCTTGGCCTCCCTATATATAGTGGGGAAGGAGGGCCTCTCAGACCACGCCTTTGGTGCCTCCCTCTCCCTCTCCAACACATCCTCCTCCTCCATAGTGCTTGGTGAAGCCCTGCCGGAGTACTGCAGCTCCATCACCACCATGCCATCGTGCTGCTGCTGGAGCCATCTTCCTCAACCTCTCCTTCCCCCTTGCTGGATCAAGAAGGAGGAGACGTCACGCTGACCGTACGTGTGTTGAACGCGGAGGTGCCGTCCGTTCGGCGCTAGGATCTCCGGTGATTTGGATCACGTCGAGTACGCCTTCCTCATCCCCGTTCTTTGAACGCTTCCGCGCGTGATCTACAAAGGTATGTAGATGCAATCCGATCACTCGTTGCTAGATGAACTCCTAGATGGATCTTGGTGAAACCGTAGGAAATTTTTTGTTTTCTGCAACGTTCCCCAACAACTAGATGGCTTCTTCTCTCTTTTTGGATCTCAATACAAAGTTCTCCCCCTCTCTTGTGGAGATCTATTCGATGTAATCTTCTTTTTGCGGTGTGTTTGTTGAGACCGATGAATTGTGGGTTTATGATCAAGTCTATCTATGAATAATATTTGAATCTTCTCTGAATTCTTTTATGTATGATTGGTTATCTTTGCAAGTCTCTTCGAATTATCCGTTTGGTTTGGCCAACTAGATTGGTAGTTCTTGCCATGGGAGAAGTGCTTAGCTTTGGGTTCGATCTTGCGGTGTCCTTTCCTAGTGATAGAAGGGGCAGCAAGGCACGTATTGCATCGTTGCCATCGAGGATAACAAGATGGGGTTTATTTCATATTGCATGAATTTATCTCTCTACATCATGTCATCTTGCTTAAAGCGTTGCTCTGTTTTTAACTTAATACTCTAGATGCATGCTGGATAGCAGTCGATGAGTGGAGTAATAGTAGTAGATGCAGAATCGTTTCGGTCTACTTGTCACGGACGTGATGCCTATATACATGATCATGCCTAGATATTCTCATAACTATGCTCAATTCTGTCAATTGCTCAACAGTAATTTGTTCACCCACCGTAAAATACTTATGCTCTTGAGAGAAGCCACTAGTGAAACCTATGGCCCCCGGGTCTATTCTCATCATATAAATCTCCATCACTTTAATCTTGCTTTGCTTTTTTACTTTGCCTTTTACTTTTTACTTTGCATCTCTATACCAAAAATACCAAAAGTATTATATCTATCAGATCTCACTCTTGTAAGTGACCGTGAAGGGATTGACAACCCCTAATCGCGTTGTTTGCGAGTAGCTATCGTTTTGTGCAGGTACGAGGGACTTGAGCATGGCCTCCTACTCGATTGATACCTTGGTTCTCAAAAACTGAAGAAAATACTTACGCTACTCTGCTGCATCATCCCTTCCTCTTCGGGGAAATCCAACACAAGCTCAAGAGGTAGCAGTCGTTGAGTTGAAAGATGCCGCCGACCGTTACCAGCTTTTTGAAAAAGAAAGCTGGGCGAAGGCGGCGGACCTGGAGAAGGCCATGGTAGCAGCCAAGGAAGCCCGCTCTAAAATCAGAGCGACGAAGGAGGAGCTGCATCAAGCTGGAGATATCGCGGCTGGGAAGCCCTTTTTGTTGCGGATGAAGTTCGGAGATCCGAAGTATGCCCCTCTTGATCAACTATGGAGTTCTGCAGACGCATACGTGGATTTGGCAGCCAGTGCTGCTGATGCGGCTGAGTACTTCAAGGATCAAAAAGATCATGAAGTGGAAAGGCTATTCTGGTCACAGTTCCATGTTCCAGTGCGTCCACTGCCGTTGAATGAGCGAATGGCCGAGTGGGCCGAGCTCCATAGGTTGTCCGGGCTTGCCATGAGGTCTGTTGTGGATCATCTGTAGCCAAAAGGACCAAGACCAAATACTTATTTTGTTTAGTGCAACAGTTCCTTGGTGCTGTGCCGCACATCGACGCTATGAAGAGGTCGACGTGCATAGAGGGTGCGCGTATGGCACTTGCCCGTGTCAAGACATACTGGGCAGAGATGGAGGCCACCGCTATTGCAACCCAGAGTTTGGCCGTAGGCCGAGTATCTGCCGAGCACTACTTTGAAGAAGTCCTTGAAGGCGCTCGTTCAATAGAGGCTCAGTGCTCGAAGAATATTATGTTCTAGTGACATGTATTCCCATTGTAAAAACAATGTTTTATTGAATTGTAAAGGTTGTGTTTATACTTTTGCCTGAAAGTATTATGATGCCTCCTGTGCGGCCGTTTATGTATATATGTATATAACCTGAAAGTTTGCAGTCGTCGGCTTCAGCCCCCACGCATATAATGCGGGGGTGTTCGCAAAAAACGCGTATTCACAATTGATCCAACGTCGTGGTCCATTAAGGAGGTGGTGGTGCAGCGAACGAGACAATCGGACTATATTGCTTTAACACTTTCACTTAGCCATAGGAGTTTGATGGTGGGACTACTATATAACCCCTGGTACCTCCGCGCTCGTCCGAATACGGTGCACGTACATACATGACCAGGAAACGGCCCTTCGTTAATGCGGAGGAATCCCGAAGATTCCGCTAAGTCATCAAGTGGTTGACCAGTCTCGCGCTTTATCATGACAGTCAGTTTACGGCTTTCTCTACTGAGGTGCTCATCCGGATGAACCAGGGCACAATCGCAGTAGTTCTCCCGGTGCCGACTTAGCCGATAGAGCGGAACATAAGGTAGCAAAACACGGGTGTCGGTGTCAAAACCGGCGGATCTCGGGTAGGGGGTCCCGAAATGTGCGTCTAGGCCGGATGGTAACAGGAGGCAAGGGACACGAAGTTTTACCCAGGTTCGGGCCCTCTCGATGGAGGTAAAACCATACGTCCTGCTTGATTAATATTGATGATATGGGTAGTACAAGAGTAGATCTACCACGAGATCGGAGAGGCTAAACCCTAGAAGCTAGCCTATGGTATGATTGTTGTTGTATATGTTGTCCTACAGACTAAAACTCTCCGGTTTATATAGACACCGGAGAGGGTTAGGGTTACACAAAGTCGGTTACAATGGTAGGAGATCTGCATATCCGTATCGCCAAGCTTGCCTTCCACGCCAAGGAAAGTCCCTTCCGGACACGGGACGAAGTCTTCAATCTCGTATCTTCATAGTCCAGGAGTCCGGCTGAAGGTATAGTCCGGCCATCCGGACACCCCCTAATCCAGGACTCCCTCAGTAGCCCTGAACCAGGCTTCAATGACGATGAGTCCGGCGCGCAAATTGTCTTCGGCATTGCAAGGCGGGTTCCTCCTCCAAGTACTTCATAGAAGATTTTGAACACAAAGATAGTGTCCGACTCTACAAAATAAGTTTCCACATATTGCCATAGAGAGAATAATATTTACACAAATCTAATCTGCTGACGTATTCCGTAGTGTGACACACCACGACCAAGCCTTTATCCGAGTCGTTTTATTATCCCACCTCAGCGCGTCATGCAAGGTAGTTTCCTTGGCACGTCTTGTTAAAGCAGAGATCGTGTCCCCTTATTCCGGGATTCTCATCAATACGGGCGTGGGTAACCTAACCGCTTCTAGGACTCCTAGATTATAGGCAAGTCCAAACGGACACAGAGAGGACGCTTGATATTCACCCTCTTTATAAAGAGGACAAGGCTTTTATTTTTCCCTCCCGTGCTCAATCGAATCCTTCCCCCACCTCAAGCTCAAATGCTCGAAGTTCAGGTCAGGTGCTCCGAACCTTCAGTCATGTCCGGATCTAGCCTTCAAGGCCGATGGGTGCCTTCCTCCGTCACGGAAGAAGACATCAAAAAGTTGAGGGAGGCCAGATATCTGACCGCCGAGATTTTGCATCGGCTGCCTCCCCGAGGGCAGGCCATTCCCTCCCCTGAACCCAACGAGAACGTCATGTTCGTCTCCCACTTCCTCCGAGGTCTAGGCCTTGCTCTGGATCCTTTCGTCAGGGGTTTGATGTTTTATTATGGGCTAGACTTCCATGATCTAGCTCCAGACTCCTTTCTTCATATCACAACATTTATTGTCGTGTGCGAGGCCTTCCTCCGGGTTACCCCTCACTTTGGCCTATGGCTCAAGACCTTTGAAGTAAAGCCGAAGATGATCAAGGGGCAACATGCAGCATGTGGAGGTGCCTCAATACGCAAGATGACGGGAGCTCCGTGGCCCAAAGGTTCCATACCAGAGGTGTCTGAATTGTGGCAACAGGAGTGGTTCTACATCACGGCTCCTAGAAGTGCCAAGTGGGCGGCCGCCCCTGTTTTCCGCTCGGGCCCTCCACCACAACTGATGTCATGGATCAGCAGAGGTCTAAGCTGGGGTCCAGCCAAGGACGTGCCTATACTGCAAAGCCGCA
This sequence comes from Triticum aestivum, assembly GCF_018294505.1. Taxonomy (NCBI): domain Eukaryota; kingdom Viridiplantae; phylum Streptophyta; class Magnoliopsida; order Poales; family Poaceae; genus Triticum; species Triticum aestivum. Next base: position 597,866,376 of record NC_057794.1, read on the forward strand.
TTCGAGATCTCTTTAATGGGGATTTCAGTTTGGTTGCGGTAATACAAGTTATGATGGTTCATCAAGTCCAGCCTTGCAAACGCCGGCCTCTTTTCCTGTGGGAGTTCAATCCCGAGGGACCGCGTGTCATTTAAAATTTTCTCAGCCTGACGCACGAGGAGACGTACAAGTCATTCTTCGGACCTCAGGTGGAGTGTCCGGAAATTACCGAGGACGTGGGCCTGAGTAGTAACCGCGCTGCCGAACAGGTAAGGTATCTTCCGGCCGAACACACTATCTCTCCTTTGTTTATGAATTTATTTCTGAGAGTTCGCTTTTTGACCAGGACTGGCTAGCAAAGGCGAAGTTGATTCGGTGTTCGGCCCCCCTCCCTGAGGGTTTGGAAAATCCGATATTGGAAAAGATGCTCCAGACCGCACCTTGCCCGGAGCCCTTGAAGGAAGATACTGTGGAGGATAATACGGGCGGACACGGGCCCCCAACGCTGCCCATTCTAACCGAGGGAGCGAGCGTCTCCATGAAGGAAGACGACCAGAAGAGGAAAAGGACTGCGCCCGGGGATTCGGAAGCCGAAGCTTCCAAACGGGAGAAGAAGTCTCCCACAGAGGGTCCTACCTTGGGGGCGCTGTTGCCGCACAAAGTCCGCGGGGGATCAATTCTCCCGCGAGTCGTAAGTGACCCGAAATACTTTAATAGTACATATATGCCATCTTTTTCTTCTGAGAGAATAACCACCACATATATTTTTGCAGTTCGGGCCTTAGCCCCTCTCAAATGAGCTCGTCTTCGGGGGATCTTCCTCCAGAGATGATGGAGAGCGAAACGCCTCCTCCAGACTCCTCCGCTCCGGAAGTGGGCGACCCTAAAGTGTCGTCGCGGAGGGCCTCCCTGAGTCCGATGAGGCCGGAAGATAATCCCATTGACCCCCGAAGCTCCTAGTGTCCAGCTCCCGAAGAGAGCAGCCAAAAGAGTCCGACACCGTCTAGTGTGCGATTGAATGTTCTGAGGGAGTTGGTGGGGCGAGCGGCCATCTCAGATGAACACCATGTGCTGATGAATACGGTGATGGAGAGAATATCGTCCGCCGAAAGCAGATTGCATGAAGCTTTTATGAGTCTACTGACAGGCTTTGAGGTACGTAAAAGAATGTATGATAGTCCTGCACATGCTAGGTGTGCCCTATGTAGATAGTAGCCCCTGAGACTCTGCTTGTCGTCGGAAACGACGATGAACAGAGGATCATATTCCCAGGTAATAACCATACTGCCTCTATGTGCAGGTGATGGAAGCTCTGGTGGCTAGCCGGACTAGCGAGTTTGCCCATTTAGAACGGCAGTTGGATGCGGCAGACACTGACATCGAGCTTGTTAACAAAAGGCTTGACGAGGCATAGGGTAAGTGTCATTATCTGGTAAACGCCTCAATAGGAAGAGCAGCATGATGCCAGCATCTTTAATTTGTTGTGATTGCAGATGGAACTGCCACTGTTGAAGCCTTGCGGACAGAACTTGCCCGAGCCAAGGAACAAGTGAGGTTGGGTAATGCGGCTGCTTTGAAGGCGGCCGAAGAGTTGCAAGCCGAGAAGGCCGTGCATGGCGAGAGCCGAGACAAGATGGCTAAGATGGCCATAGAATTAAAAGCCGCCGCCGACCGTTGCCGGGTTCTTGAAAAGGAAAACCAAGCGAAGGCATCGGACCTTAAGAAGGCTGCTGCGACGAGAAAAGACCTCTGCTCTGCTATGAGGGCAAAGAAGGAGGAGCTGCGGGAAGCCGGGGATATTGTAGCTGGGAAATCCTTTATGTTGCGGAGGAAGTTCGGAGATCCACGGTATGCCCCTCTGGATCAGCTGTGGAGTTTGGAGGATGTGTATATGGATTTGGCGGGGAGCGCTGCCGATGCGGCCAAGTACTTCCAGGGTCAGACGGACCGTGAAGTAGACCAGCTGTTTTGGAGACAATTCCATTCTCCCGAGCTCCACTTTCATTGACTGACCAACTAGCCTAATGGGCCGAACTAAATAGGTTGTCCGGACACTCCATGATGTCCGTTGTGGATCAGCTATGGCCGGAAAGATCAAAACCGAACAGCTATTTCAGCTTGGTGCAGCAGTTCCTTGACGTGGTGCCGCGCATTAATGCGATGAAGAGGTCGGCGTTCATAGAGGGCACACGGATGGCCTTTGCCCGTGTTAAGGCATACTGGGCAGAGATGGATGCTACCAATGTTGCAGCGCGGGATTCGGCTATAGGTCAAAAGACTGCTGAGCACTACTTTGAAGAAGTTCTTGAGGGTGCCCGTTTGATAGAGATCCAGTGCTCAAAAAATATTATGTTTGAGTGATATGTAATCTCATTGTAAGCGAAATGCTTTTATAATTTTTATAAGGCTATTTTTATACTTTTGCCTGAAAGTAATATGATGCCTCCTGGGCGGCCGTTTATGTATACATGTGTATAACCTGAAAGATTGCAGTCGTCGGCTTCAACCCCCACGCATATAATGCGGAGGTGCTCGCAAAAACACGCGTTCACACTTAACCCAACGTCTTGGTCCTATTAAGGAGGTGATAGCGGAGCGAGCGAGGCAACCGGACTATAATGCTTTAGCACTTTCACTTACCCATAGGAGTTTGACAGTGGGGCTACTAGATAGCCCTTGGTGGCTCCGCACTCTCCCGATTCCGGGGTGCGTACATGCCTGGCCGGAAAATGGCCCTTCGTTAAGGCGGAGTAATTCTAACATTCCCATAGGTCATTGAGTGGTTGACCAGTCTCACACTATATCATGACAGTCAGTTTTCGGCTTTCTCTACTGAGGTGCTCGTCCGGATGAACCAGGGCATAATCACAGTAGTTCTCCTGGTGCTACCTTAGCCGGTAAAGCGGAATGTAAGGCACCAAAACACAGGAACCGGGCAAACCCAACATTTGACCAAAGACAATGATTCGGAGCTGATGCATATAGGGCCAAACTCGCGACGCCGAACACTCCCTAAGGTATTCGGTCTTTGTGGTATAAACTGAGCCTAAATAATGGCCTTTGTAAGAAGCCCCTTGTGTCCAGGTATGTGCATTGTTCTGGCGTGGCCACATGCCAAGGTGTCAGCATCCTTCTGAACGGTGGATATGTATCAACAAGAGACAGTAAAAAAGGTTTACGCAGGGTCTTAATCTAAAAAGAATCCTTGGAGCGGGTCCCTGTTGCACGTCTGTGCCTGTGTCTCCATTGTGCCGTATCCTGGACGGGTGTAGCACGATGATCGTCTGTAAAAGAGAGGAAGTTAAGTGAAAAAGTTGTTGTGCAAAAAGATAGTTTTTAAAGAAACCATGTATAATTCAAGATGATAAGAAATTGCCACTTGTCTGCGCGTGTTGAGCCCCTTGTATTGACAAATAGGGGTGTGACCACTTATTCGGTATAAATAGCGGCGCCGAACTTGATTAGTTGTGTCTGAGGTCTTGACGACGTATTTGGATGCTTTCACTGGTCCGGGCACCTTTAGTGTGCGGCTGCCACGACAGCCGCACTCTCTTCGGCGCGCAGAGATCGCTTGATATTTCCGTTCACTGAAATGATGCCACGTGGACCGGGCATCTTGAGTGTGAGGGAGGCGTAGTGTGGTATTGCATTAAAGCGAGCGAAAGCTTCGCGTCCGAGCAGTGCTTGATAGCCACTTTGAAACGGAGCGATGTGGAAGGTTAAATGCTCGTGACGGAAGTTATCGGGGGAGCCGAATATAACCTGTAGTAGGAGGGAGCCCGTACAACGAGCCCCTGGGCCTGGTGTTACTCCTTCAAAGATAGTATTGCTATGGCGAATTTGTGTTGGGTCTAACCCCATCCCGCGGATTGTATCCTGATATATCAAGTTTAGGCTGCTGCCGCCGTCCATCAAGACTCGTGTGAAGTGATATCCACCAATTACTGGGTCTAATACCAGGGCAGCCCATCCTACGTGTCGGATACTTGCTGAGTAATCGCGATGGTCGAAAGTGATCGGTTGAGACGACCAGTGGCGGGACTTCGCGGTGACAGGCACTTGGGTATATTTTCCTGGGAGTGCCGTGTTGTTTTTTCCCTTGATCACGTGTAACACGTTTACTGTTTTGACTTCTGGTGGAAATTCCTTTTGTTCTACCGTGTCTTGCTTGGGAGGCTCGTCCTCGTCTTCACTTGGTGTATCCTCCCCCTTATGTACGGTCTTGAGCTTGCCGGACTGCTTGAAGACCCAACATTCTCTATGGGTATGATTAGCAGGTTTAGCAGGGGTACTATGGATCTGACATACTTGGTCCAGAATTTTGTTGAGGCTGGACAGTTCATCCCTGGTGAGATTGGTTAAAACGGAGTCCATTTGACAAACTATCGTTGTTGTTTTGATGCGTAGGTGAGATTGGTTCTTGCTTAAGCCCGTAGCAGCCACGTAAAACTTGCAACAACAAAGTAGAGGACGTCTAACTTGTTTTTGCAGGGCATGTTGTGATGTGATATGGTCAAGGCATGATGCTGAATTTTATTGTATGAGATGATCATGTTTTGTAACCGAGTTATCGGCAACTGGCAGGAGCCATATGGTTGTCGTTTTATTGTATGCAATGCAATCGCGATGTAATGCTTTACTTTTATCACTAAGCGGTAGCGATAGTCGTAGAAGCATAAACTTGGCGAGACGACAATGATGCTACGATGGAGATCAAGGTGTCACGCCGGTGACGATGGTGATCACGACGCTGCTTCGGAGATGGAGATCACAAGCACAAGATGATGATGGCCATATCATATCACTTATATTGATTGCATGTGATGTTTATCCTTTTATGCATCTTATCTTGCTTTGATTGACGGTAGCATTATAAGATGATATCTCACTAAATTATCAAGAAGTGTTCTCCCTGAGTATGCACCGTTGCGAAAGTTCTTCGTGCTGAGACACCACGTGATGATCGGGTGTGATAGGCTCTACGTTCAAATACAACGGGTGCAAAACAGTTGCACACGCGGAATACTCAGGTTATACTTGACGAGCCAAGCATATACAGATATGGCCTCGGAACACGGAGACCGAAAGGTCGAGCGTGAATCATATAGTAGATATGATCAACATGGTGATGTTCACCAATGAAACTACTCCATCTCACGTGATGATCGGACATGGTTTAGTTGATTTGGATCACATAATCACTTAGAGGATTAGAGGGATGTCTATCTAAGTGGGAGTTCTTAAGTAATATGATTAATTGAACTTAAATTTATCATGAACTTAGTCCTGGTACTATTTTGCAAATTATGTTGTAGATCAATAGCTCGTGTTATTGCTTCCCTGTGTTTATTTTGATATGTTCCTAGAGAAAATTGTGTTGAAAGATGTTAGTAGCAAAGATGCGGATTGGATCCATGATCTGAGGTTTATCCTCATTGCTGCACAGAAGAATTATGTCCTTGATGCACCGCTAGGTGACGGACCTATTGCAGGAGCAGATGTAGACGTTATGAACGTTTGGCTAGCTCAATATGATGACTACTTGATAGTTTAGTGCACCATGCTTAATGGCTTAGAACCGGGACTTCAAAGACGTTTTGAACGTCATGGAGCATATGAGATGTTATAGGAGTTGAAGTTAATATTTCAAGCAAATACCCGAGTTGGGAGATATGAAGTCTCCAACAAGTTCTATAGCTAAAATATGGAGGAGAATCGCTCAACTAGTGAGCATATGCTCAGATTGTCTGAGTACTACAATCACTTGAATCAAGTGGGAGTTAATCTTCCAGATAAGATAGTGATTGACAGAATTCTCTAGTCACCATCACCAAGTTGGTAGAACTTCGTGATGAACTATGATATGCAAGGGATAACGGAAACGATTCCCAAGCTCTTCGTAATGCGGAAATTGACGAAGGTAGAAATCGAGAAAAACATCAAGTGTTGATGGTAGACAAGACCACTAGTTTTAAGAAAAGGGCAGAGGGAAGAAGGGGAACTTCAAGAAGAACAGCAAGCAAGTTGCTGCTCAAGTGAAGAAGCCCAAGTCTGGTCCTAAGCCTGAGACTAAGTGTTTCTACTGCAAAGGGACTGGTCACTGGAAGCGGAACTACCCCAAGTGATTGGCGGATAAGAAGGATGGCAAAGTGAACATAAGTATATTTGATATACATGTTATTGATGTGTACTTTGCTAGTGTTTATAGCAACCCCTCAGTATTTGATACTTGTTCAGTTGCTAAGATTAGTAACTCGAAACGGGAATTACAGAATAAACAGAGACTAGTTAAGGGTGAAGTGACGATGTGTGTTGGAAGTGGTTCCAAGATTGATATGATCATCATCGCACACTCCCTATACTTTCGGGATTAGTGTTGAACTTGAATAAGTGTTATTTGGTGTTTGCGTTAAGCATGAACATGATTTGATCATGTTTATTGTAATACGGTTATTCATTTAACTAAGAGAATAAATTTTTGTTCTGTTTACATGAATAAAACCTTATATGGTTACACACCCAATGAAAATAGTTCGTTGGATCTCGATCGTAGTGATACACATAATCATAATATTGAAACCAAAAGATGCAAAGTTAATAATGATAGTGCAACTTATTTGTGGCACTACCGTTTAGGTCATATTGGTGTAAAGCGCATGAAGAAACTCCATGCTGATGGGATTTTGGAATCACTTGATTATGAATCAGTTGATGCTTGCGAACCATGCCTCATGGGCAAGATGACTAAGACTCTGTTCTTCGGAACAATGGAGCGAGCAACAGATTTGTTGGAAATCATACATACTGATGTATGTGGTCCGATGAATATTGAGGCTCGTGACAGGTATCATTATTTTCTGATTTTCATAGATGATTTGAGCAGATATGAGTATATCTACTTGATGAAACACAAGTCTGAAACATTTGAAAAGTTCAAAGAATTTCAGAGTGAAATGGAGAATCATCGTAACAAGAAAATAAAAGTTTCTACGATATGATCGCAGAGGTAAAATATTTGAGTTACGAGTTTGGCCTTCAGTTAAAACAATGTGAAATAGTTTCACTAATCACGCCACCTGGAACACCACAGTGTAATGGTGTGTTCGAACATCGTAACCGTACTTTATTAGATATGGTGCAATCTATGATGTCTCTTGCCGATTTACCACTATCGTTTTGGGGTTATGCATTAGAGACAGCTGCATTCACGTTAAATAGGGCACCATCAAAATCCGTTGAGACGACGCCTTATGAACTGTGGTTTGGCTAGAAACCAAAGTTGTCGTTTCTGAAAGTTTGGGGCTGCGATGCTTATGTGAAAAAGCTTCAACTTGATAAGCTCGAACCCAAATCGGAGAAATGTGTCTTCATAGGATATCCAAAAGAAACTATTGGATACACCTTCTATCACAAGACCGAAGGCAAGACTTTTGTTGCTAAATTCGGAAACTTTCTAGAGAAGGAGTTTCTCTCGAAAGAAGTGAGTGGGAGGAAAGTAGAACTTGATGAGGTAACTGTACCTCCTCCCTTATTGGAAATTAGCACATCAAAGAAACCGGTTTCTGTGACACCTACACCAACTAGTGAGGAAGCTAATGATGATGATCATGAAACTTCAGATCAAGTTACTACTGAATCTCGTAGGTAAACCAGAGTGAGATCCGCACCAGAGTGGTACGGTAATCCTGTTCTGGAAGTCATGTTACTAGAACATGACGAACTTGCGAACTATGAGGAAGCGATGATGAGCCCAGATTCCGCAAAATGGTTTGAGGCCATGAAATCTGAGATATGATCCATGTATGAGAACAAAGTATGGACTTTGATGGATTTGCCCGATGATCGGCAAACCATAGAAAATAAATGGATCTTCAAGAGGAAGACAGACGCTGATAGTAGTGTTACTGTCTACAAAGCTCAACTTGTCGCAAAAGGTTTTCGGCAAGTTCAAGGGATTGACTACGATGCGACCTTCTCACCCGTAGCGATGCTTAAGTCTGTCCGAATCATGTTAGTAATTGCCGCATTTTATGAAATCTGGCAAATGGATAAACAAAACTGCATTCCTTAATGGATTTGTTAAAGAAGAGTTGTATATGATGCAACCAGAAGGTTTTGTCAATCCAAAAGGTGCTAACAAAATGTGCAAACTCCAGCGATCCATCTGTGGACTGGTGCAAGCATCTCGGAGCTGGAATATACGCTTTGATGAGTTGATCAAAGCATATAGTTTTATACAGACTTGCGGTGAAGCCTGTATTTACGAGAAAGTGAGTGGGAGCACTACAGCATTTCTGATAAGTATATGTGATTGACATATTGTTGATCGGAAATAATGTAGAATTATTCTGTAAAGCATAAAAGGAGTGTTTGAAAGGATTTTTTCAAAGAAAGACTTCGGTGAAGCTGCTTACATATTGAGCTTCAAGATCAATAGAGATAGATCAAGACGCTTGATAAGTTTTTTCAATGAGTACATACCTTGACAAGATTTTGAAGTAGTTCAAAATGGAGCAGTCAAAGAAAGAGTTCTTGCCTGTATTACAAGGTGTGAAATTGAGTAAGACTCAAAGCCCGACCACGACAGAAGATAGAAATAGAATGAAAGTCATTCCCTATGCCTCAGCCATAGGTTCTATAAAGTATGCCATGCTGTGTACCAGATCTATTGTATACCCTACACTGTGTTAAGCAAGGGAGTACAATAGTGATCTAAGAGTAGATTACTAGACATCGTTCAAAATTATCCTTAGTGGAATAAGGAAATATTTCTCAATTATGGAGGTGACAAAAAGGTTCGTCGTAAAAGGTTACGTCAATGCAAGTTTTGACACAGATCTGGATGACTCTAAGTCTCGATCTAGATACATATTGAAAGTGGGAGCAATAAGCTAGAGTAGCTCCATGCAGAGCATTGTTGACATAGAAATTCGCAAAATACTTACGGATCTGAATGTAACAGACCCGTTGACTAAAATTATCTCACAAGCAAAACATGATCACACCTTAGTACTCTTTGGGTGTTAATCACATAGCAATGTGAACTAGATTACTGACTCTAGTAAACCCTTTGGGTGTTGATCACATATCGATGTGAACTATGGGTGTTAATCACATGGTGATGTGAACTATTGCTGTTAAATCACATGGCGATGTGAACTAGATTATTGACTCTAGTGCAAGTGGGAGACTGAAGAAAATATGCCCTAGAGGCAATAATAAAGTTATTATTTATTTCCTTATTTCACGATAAATGTTTATTATTCATGCTAGAATTGTATTAACCGGAAACATAATACATGTGTGAATACATAGACAAACAGAGTGTCACTAGTATGCCTCTACTTGACTAGCTCGTTAATCAAAGATGGTTATGTTTCCTAACCATAGACAAAGAGTTGTTATTTGATTAAAGAGGTCACATCATTAGTTGAATGATCTGATTGACATGACCCATTCCATTAGCTTAGCACCCGATCGTTTAGTATGTTGCTATTGCTTTCTTCATGACTTATACATGTTCCTATGACTATGAGATTATGCAACTCCCGTTTGCCGGAGGAACACTTTGGGTGCTACCAAACGTCATAACATAAATGGGTGATTATAAAGGAGCATTACAGGTGTCTCCAAAGGTAGATGTTGGGTTGGCGTATTTCGAGATTAGGATTTGTCACTCCGATTGTCGGAGAGGTATCTCTGGGCCCTCTCGGTAATGCACATCACATAAGCCTTGCAAGCATTGCAACTAATGAGTTAGTTGCGAGATGATGTATTACGGAACGAGTAAAGAGACTTGCCAGTAACGAGATTGAACTAGGTATTGGATACCGACGATCGAATCTCGGGTAAGTAACATACCGATGACAAAGGGAACAACGTATGTTGTTATGCGGTCTGACCGATAAAGATATTCATAGAATATGTAGGAGCCAATATGGGCATCCAGGTCCCGCTATTGGTTATTGACCGGAGACGTGTCTCGGTCATGTCTACATTGTTCTCGAACCCGTAGGGTCCGCACGCTTAAGGTTACGATGACAGTTATATTATGAGTTTATGCATTTTGATGTACCGAAGGTAGTTCAGAGTCCCGGATGTGATCACGGACATGACAAGGAGTCTCGAAATGGTCGAGACATAAAGATTAATATATTGGAAGCCTATGTTTGGATATCGGAAGTGTTCCGGGTGAAATCGGGATTTTACCGGAGTACCGAGAGGTTACCGGAACCCCCCGGGAGCTATATGGGCCATAGTGGGCCTTAGTGGAAAAGAGAAGGGGCTGCCCTAGATGGGCTGCGTGCCACCCTCCCTTCCCTAGTCCTATTAGGACAAGGAGAGGTGGCCGGCCCCCCCTCTCTCTTTTCCCCCTCCGCGAATCCTATTCCAACTAGGATTGGGGGGGGGAATCCTACTCCCAGAGGGAGTAGGACTCTCCTGGCGCGCCAAGCTTGGCCGGCCAGCCTCCCCCCCTCTAGTCCTATATATACTGAGGCAGAGGCACCCCAGAAACACACAAGTCGATAATACTGTAGCGGAGTTTAGGCGAAGCCCTGCTGCTGTAGTACATCAAGATCGTCACCACGCCGTCGTGCTAACGGAACTCTTCCTCGACACTTTGCTGGATCGGAGTCCGGGGATCGTCATCGAGCTGAACGTGTGCTCGAACTCGGAGGTGCCGTAGTTTCGGTGCTTGATCGGTCGGATCGGGAAGACGTACGACTACTTCCTCTATGTTGCGTCAACGCTTCCGTAGTCGGTCTGCGTGGGTACGTAGACAACACTCTCCCCTCTCGTTGCTATGCATCACATGATCTTGCGTGAGCGTAGGAAATTTTTTGAAATTACTGCGTTCCCCATCAGCTGCTGTGTTGAGTATTTTACTCCATCTGATTTGGAGTGTGTCTTGCGCGGCCTTGAGCCTTTGCTTCTACTTTTTCAGACTCCTCGCGGTGGCAACAAGCCTTTTACGGGCAGTCTGCTGCTCCGGGTGCCTGTCCGGCGTTATGTCATCCGGACCATTATCCTTGATAGGATTTGTTTGTTCGGTTTGATTATCCGGATTGCCGTTGTTCGGCAGCGGTTCACCCTGCTCCAGTGCTGGGTGTGTGTGATCACTATTTCTATCGAGGCGGGATTTGGGGCGACGCTTGCGTCGCCGCCTTGACTGCTTTTCAAGGGAACGAGCCTTCGGTGCGTCCTTCCGCTCCTTGTCGTCATCTTTTGGTGCGTCCACCATGTATACGTCATATGACGAGGTGGCGTTCCAGGGCCCAGTAGGCGCTGGTTCTTCATCGTCTCCTTCATCGGCGTCCATACCGTCGATGTCTTCAGAGTCGAAGTCGAGCATGTCGGTTAAATCATCGACAGTGGCTACAAAGTGGGTGGTGGGTGGGCTTTGAATTTCTTCATCGTTCGTATCCCAATCTCGCTGACCGTAGTCCGGCCAGGGCTCTCCTGATAAAGAGAGAGACTTTAGTGATTTCATAATATCGCTAAAGGGCGAGTGCTGAAAGATGTCCGTGGCAGTAAACTCCACGATCGGCGCCCAATTGGATTCGATCGGCAGAGGCGCGAATGGTTTGGAGTCTGGAGAGGAGTCCGACTCCTTGGAATCACGAGTCTCGCGGAGTGCGGGGCTGGTGTTCGGCTCGATCGCCGCTAGGATCGCAGCCCCCGAGGCGGCGTCCATCCACCCATCCTCGATCGGCGCAGTTGGCTCCGAATTAAGGGTCGAAGCCGATGCGGGTGCGGCCTTCAGGGCATTGTTAGGCGGCAGAGCTAGATCATGCTCGTCGTGGCAGTGCGGCACGCTCGGCAGTGGCTCGAATCCGTCGAAGATCAAGTCCCCGCGGATGTCAGCCGTGTAGTTTAAGCTTCCAAATCTGACCTGGCGGCTAGGGGCATAGCTTTCGATCTGCTCCAGATGGCCAAGTGAATTGGCCCGCAGTGCGAAGCCGCCGAAGACGAAGATTTGTCCGGGGAGGAAGGTCTCACCCTGGACTGCATCGCTGTTGATGATCGTAGGAGCCATCAAGCCTGACGGCAATGACACAGAGGAACTCTCAATGAAAGCACCAATGTCGGTGTCAAAACCGGCGAATCTCGGGTAGGGGGTCCCGAACTGTGCGTCTAGGCCAGATGGTAACAGGAGGCAAGGGACACGAACTTTTACCTAGATTCGGGCCTTCTCGATGGAGGTAAAACCCTACGTCCTGCTTGATTAATATTGATGATATGGGTAGTACAAGAGTAGATCTACCACGAGATCGGAGAGGCTAAACCCTAGAAGCTAGCCTATGGTATGATTGTTGTTGTATATGTTGTCCTACGGACTAAAACTCTCCGGTTTATATAGACACCGGAGAGGGTTAGGGTTACACAAAGTCGGTTACAATGGTAGGATATCTGCATATCCGTATCGCCAAGCTTGCCTTCCACGCCAAGGAAAGTCCCTTCCGGACACGGGACGAAGTCTTCAATCTCGTATCTTCATAGTCCAGGAGTCCGGCTGAAGGTATAGTCCGGCCATCCGGACACCCCCTAATCCAGGACTCCCTCAACGGGAGCCGGGCAAACCCAACATTTGACCAAAGACATGCTTTGGAGCTGATGTATATAAGGCCAAACTCGCGACGCCGAACACTCCCTAAGGTATTCGGTCTTTATAACATATTCCGGGCTGAACAATGCCCTTAATAATAAACCCCGAGTGTCCAGGTACATGCAATATTCTGACATGGCGAAATGCCAATAGTACCGGCATCCTTCTCAGTTGTATTGAGTATCCGGAGGATGTGAACAATAAGAGACAGTAAAAAAGGTTTACACAGGGACTTAATCTGAAAAGAAACCTTTGAGCTGGTCCCTGCTACACGTTTGCGCCTGTGTCTCCGTTGTGCCGTGTCCTGTACGGGTGTATCACGATTGTCATCTGTAAAAGAGAAGAACTTAGGTGAAAGTTTTCGTGCCAAAAAATTGGTTATTCTCGATAAACCATTAAAATTCAAGATAAGTCAAGTTGAGCCGAACTAGCCCTGATTACACGTGGGAAGCCCCTGGTACCGTCTATGAGGGTTTAACCATCAAACCAATCTCTGGTATATCTAGTGATGCGCCGGACTCGTCTAACCGTGTCCGCGGTCTTGACAACCTGTCATTTATTCTGGTTGGTGAGGCCGTCTAGTGCTCGGCTGTTAAGCCGCCGCACATTCTTCCGCGTGTAGAGAACGCTCAATATTTCCAATAATTGTGATGGTGCCATGTGGACCAGGCATCTTAAGCTTATGAGAAGCGTAATGTGGTACCACATTAAAATGAGCGAAAGCTGTTCTTCCGAGTTGTGCTTGATAGCCGCTTCGGAATGGAGCAATGTCAAAGTCTAACTTCTCACTTCGGTAGTTGTTGGATGAACCGAATACAACCTCTAGTATTACAGAGCATGTGGAGCGGGCCTCTGGGCCTGGTATTACTCCCTTGAAGGTAGTATTACTGTGGCTGATTTTTGTCGGGTCTATCCCCATTTTGAGGACTGTGTCCTGATATATCAGATTTAGACCACTGCCGCCATCCATAAGGACTCGTGTGAGATGGTATCTGTTTATTATTGGGTCTAACACCAAGGCAGCCAATCCTTCATGCCGGGTGCTTGTCGGGTGATCCCTGCGATCAAAAGTGATCGGGCAGGCCAACTAGGGGTTGAACTTAGGGGTGACGGGCTCTACGGCCGTATGTCTCGGAGTGCATGTTTGCTTCTCCTCTTCGTCACGTGGATCATGTTTACTGTTTTAACCTCTGGTGGGAATTTTTTCTGTCCTTTAGTGCTTTGCTGGCGAGGTTCGTCCTCATCTTCGCTTGGTGTCTCCCTCCCCTTGTGTTCGGCGTTTAGCTTACCGGCCTGCTTGAAGACCCAACATTCTCTGTGGGTGTAATTTGCAGGTTTATTGGGGGTGCCATGAATCTGACATAGTTTGTCTAGAATCTTGTTTAGGCTGGACGGTCCATCTCTGCTGCCTTTGAAAGGCTTTTCCCCTGACATGGTCGAGAGCCCCTGAATCCGGCGTTTACCGCCGTATTATCTGGGCTTTCTTTTTTATTTCGACGCTTTCTTTTACTGCGTCGTGGTTTTCCATTGCGATCCCTGACTTCGGATGTGCTTGGGTTGCTGGTGCTACTGCGGGCTAACCAGCTATCTTCGCCCGCGCAAAAGCGGGTCATGAGGCTTGTCAGGGCTGCCATTGTTCTCGGTTTTTCTTGGCCGAGGTGTCTGGCGAGCCATTCGTCTCGGACGCTTTGCTTGAAAGCTGCTAAGGCTTCGGCGTCCGGGCAGTCAATGATTTGGTTCTTCTTAGTGAGAAACCTGTTCCAAAGCTTTCGGGCTGACTCTCCAGGCTGTTGAATTATATGACTTAAATCGTCTGCACCCGGAGGTCGGGCATAGGTCCCTTGAAAATTAGCCTGAAAAGCATCCTCGAGCTCCTCCCAACTTCCAATTGAGTTTTTGGGGAGGCTTTGCAGCTGGTGCCGAGTTGGTCCTTTAAGCTTGAGGGGCAAGTACTTGATGGCGTGGAGATCATCTCCGCGAGCCATATGGATATGGAGGATAAAGTTCTCAATCCAGACCCCAGGGTCTGTGGTCCCGTCATACGCCTCTATGTTCACTGGTTTGAATCCTTCTAGAAATTCGTGGTCCAGCACCTCATTGGTGAAACATAGGGGGTGTGCGGCACCCCTGTATTTGGATGTATCATGGCGTTCGGACGATTGTAGTATTCGGTTTTGATTTTGTGCCGGAGTGCGCTTTCTAGATCCATAGATGGATCTGGTCATACTGGATTTTTGGCGCAAGTCCTCACGTAGATCGTGTGTTGACCTATATGCGGCCTTGTTAGCCGCTCTATCGCGTCCACAAGGTGGTTGATCCGGCCAGTTGGCCGTTTTATTTTTCGGCTGTGTGGGCTATACGGCCTCATCGTCGAATTCAGTTAATAGCTTGTGCTTTGGATAGCTCTTTGTGTGGTAACTTCCACCACACGTTTCTTCATTGTCAAGCACTTTGTTCCACCTGCTGTTGAGCGTATTTTGTGCGGCCTTAAGCCTTTGCTTCGGCTTCTTCAGACTCCTCACTGTGGCAATAAGCCTTCTGCAGAGGTTCTCTTGTTCCAAGTGCCTTTCCAGGAGAATGTGTGCATCTTCGTCCGGATTGTTTTCCTCCCCAGAGGGGGGTTGATGAGGTTTATCCTCGGCGTCGCCATGTTCGGACATCGGATCCGTACTATGTTCGCCGTTTGCAGTTTCATCATGCTCTGCCGCTGGGTCAATGTGGTCGTCGTTTTCTTTGGAGTCGACTGGAGTGTTATTTTCTCTTGTGGTGTTATCGCTGTTTTTGCCGAGGTGGGATTTTGAGCGGCGCCTATGCCGACGCTTTGCTTGCTTCTCGAGGGAGCTATTCTTCGCTTCATCATGCCGTTCTTCGTCATTGTTTTCTTTGGGTGTATCCACCATGTATATGTCATGTGGTGAAGTGGCTGTCCAGCACCCTGTGAGCACTGGTTCCTGTTCCTCTCCTACATCGTCGTCCATGCCGTCGATGTCTTCGGAGTTGAAATCGAGCATGTCGGTTAAATCATCGATAGAGGCTACTAAGTGGGTGGTGGGTGGGCAGCGAATTTCTTCGTCGTCCGCATCCCATTCTAGCCAGACATAGTTCGGCCAAGGATCTCCTGACAGGGAGAGAGACCTTAATGAATTTAGCACGTCGCCGAAAGGTGAGTGCTGAAAGATATCCGCGGAGGTGAACTCCATGATCAGTGCCCAATTGGATTCGATAGGCACGGACGCAGGCGGATCGGAGTCCGTGGCCGGAGGCGAATCCAGTGGTTCGGCAACACGGCTCTTGTGAGGGGTGAAGTCAGTATCCGGCTCCATCGCCACTGAGAGTGCAGCCTCCATGGTGGGGTCTATCTCCCGTCCTCGAATGGCGCAATTTTCTCTGGATTGAGGGCCGGAGTAGTTGCAGGTGTGATCTTCCGAACACTGTCCGACGACAGAGTTACGTCATGCTCGCCGTGATTGTGCGGCGCACCTAACATGGGCTCAAATCCGTTGAAGATCAAGTCTCCGCGGTTGTCGGCAGTGTAGTTTAAGTTTCCGACCCTGACCTGATGGCCAGGGGCGTAGCTCTCGATCTGCTCCAGATGGCCAAGTGAGTTGGCCCGCAGTGCGAAGCCGCCGAATACGAAGATCTGCCCGGGGAGGAAAACCTCACCCTGGACCACATCGTTACTGATGATTGAAGGAGCCATCAAGCCTTACGGTGACGGCACAGTGGAACTCTCAATGAAAGCACCAATGTCGGTGTCAAAACCGGCAGATCTCGGGTAGGGGGTCCCGAACTGTGCGTCTAAGGCGGATGGTAACAGGAGGCGGGGGACATGATGTTTACCCAGGTTCGGGCCCTCTCGATGGAGGTAATACCCTACTTCCTGCTTGATTGATCTTGATGATATGAGTATTACAAGAGTTGATCTACCACGAGATCATAGAGGCTAAACCCTAGAAGCTAGCCTATGGTATGATAGTTGTTGTCCTACAGACTAATGAAGGAAATATGCCCTAGAGGCAATAATAGAGTTATTATTTATTTCCTTATATCATGATAAATGTTTATTATTCATGCTAGATAACCGGAAACATAATACATGTGTGAATACATAGACAAACAGAGTGTCACTAGTATGCCTCTACTTGACTAGCTCGTTGATCAAAGATGGTTATGTTTCCTAACCGTGGACAAAGAGTTGTTATTTGATTAACGGGATCACATCATTAGGAGAATGATGTGATTGACTTGACCCATTCCGTTAGCTTAGCACCCGATCGTTTAGTATGTTGTTATTACTTTCTTCATGACTTATACATGTTCCTATGACTATGAGATTATGCAACTCCCGTTTGCCGGAGGAACACTTTGTGTGCTACCAAACGTCACAACGTAACTGGGTGATTATAAAGGAGCTCTACAGGTGTCTCCAAAGGTACATGTTGGGTTGGCGTATTTCGAGATTAGGATTTGTCACTCCGATTGTCGGAGAGGTATCTCTGGGCCCTCTCGGTAATGCACATCACATAAGCCTTGCAAGCATTGCAACTAATGAGTTAGTTGCGAGATGATGTATTACGGAACGAGTAAAGAGACTTGTCGGTAACGAGATTGAACTAGGTATTGAGATACCGACGATCGAATCTCGGGCAAGTAACATACCGATGACAAAGGGAACAACGAATGTTGTTATGCGGTCTGACCGATAAAGATCTTCGTAGAATATGTAGGAGCCAATATGAGCATCCAGGTTTCGCTATTGGTTATTGACCGGAGACGTGTCTCGGTCATGTCTACATTGTTCTCGAACCTGTAGGGCCTGCACGCTTATGGTTTCGATGACAGTTATATTATGAGTTTATGAGTTTTGATGTACCGAAGTTAGTTCGGAGTCCCGGATGTGATCACGGACATGACGAGGAGTCTCGAAATGGTCGAGACATAAAGATTGATATATTGGACGGCTATATTCAGACACCGGAAGTGTTCCGGGTGATTTCGGAGAAAACCGGAGAGCCAGAGGGTTACCAGAACCCCCTCGGGAGAAGTAATGGGCCATATGGGCCTTAGTGGAGAGAGAGAGGGGCAGCCAAAGGTGGGCCGCGCGCCTCCTCCCCCCTGGTCCGAATTGGACTAGGAGAGGGGGGGCGGCGCCCCCCTTTCCCTCTCCCTCCCCACTTCTTTCCCCCTCCTAGTAGGAGTCCTACTCCTACTAGGAGGAGGACTCCTCCTTGGCGCGCCATAGAGGGCCGGCCGGCCTCCTCCCCTTGATCCTTTATATACGGGGGCAGAGGGCACCCCTTCACACACAAGTTGATCTAGGTGATCATATTCTTAGCCGTGTGCGGTGCCCCCTTCCACCATAGTCCTCGATAATATTGTAGCGGTGCTTAGGCGAAGCCCTGCGATGGTAGTGCATCAAGATCGTCACCACGCCGTCGTGCTGATGGAACTCTTCCCCGATACTTTGCTGGATCGGAGTTCGGGGATCGTCATCGAGCTGAACGTGTGCTAGAACTCGGAGGTGCCATAGTTTCGGTGCTTGATCGGTCGGGTCGTGGAGACGTACGACTACATCAACCAAACGCTTCCGTTGTCGATCTACAAGGGTACGTAGATCACACTCTCCCCTCTCGTTGCTATGCATCACCATGATCTTGCGTGTGCATAGGAATTTTTTTGAAATTACTACGAAACCCAACAGTGGCATCCGAGCCTAGGTTTTATATGTTGATGTTATATGCACGAGTAGAACACAAATGAGTTGTGGGCGATATAAGTCATACTGCTTACTAGCATGTCATACTTTGGTTCGGCGGTATTGTTGGACGAAGCGGCCCGGACCGACATTACGCGTACGCTTACGCGAGACCGGTTCTCCCGACGTGCTTTGCACATAGGTGGCTTGCGGGTGACAGTTTCTCCAACTTTAGTTGAACCGAGTGTGGCTACGCCCGGTCCTTGCGAAGGTTAAAACAGCACCAACTTGACAAACTATCATTTTGGTTTTGATGCGTAGGTAAGATTGGTTCTTGCTTAAGCCCGTAGCAGCCACGTAAAACTTGCAACAACAAAGTAGAGGACGTCTAACTTGTTTTTGCAGGGCATGTTGTGATGTGATATGGTCAAGACATGATGCTAAATTTTGTTGTATGAGATGATCATGTTTTGTAACTAAGTTATCGGCAACTGGCAGGAGCCATATGGTTGTCGCTTTATTGTATGCAATGCAATCGCGCTGTAATGCTTTACTTTATCATTAAGCGGTAGCGATAGTCATGGAAGCATAAGATTGGCGAGACGACAACGATGCTATGATGGAGATCAAGGTGTCGCGTCGGTGACGATGGTGATCACGACGGTGCTTCGAAGATGGAGATCACAAGCACAAGATGATGATGGCCATATCATATCACTTATATTGATTGCATGTGATGTTTATCTTTTATGCATCTTATCTTGCTTTGATTGACGGTAGCATTATAAGATGATCTCTCACTAATTATCAAGAAGTGTTCTCCCTGAGTATGCATCGTTGCAAAAGTTCTTCGTGCTGACACACCACATGATGATCGGGTGTGATAGGCTCTACGTACAAATACAACGGGTGCAAAACAGTTGCACACGCAGAATACTCAGGTTATACTTGACGAGCCAAGCATATACATATATGGCCTCGGAACACGGAGACCGAAAGGTCGAGCGTGAATCATATAGCAGATATGATCAACATAGCGATGTTCACCAATGAAACTACTCCATCTCACGTGATGATCGGACATGGTTTAGTTGATTTGGATCATGTAATCACTTAGAGGATTAGAGGGATGTCTATCTAAGTGGGAGTTCTTAAGTAATATGATTAATTGAACTTAAATTTATCATGAACTTAGTCCTGGTAGTATTTTGCAAATTATGTTGTAGATCAATAGCTCGCGTTGTTGCTTCCCTGTGTTTATTTTGATATGTTCCTAGAGAAAATTGTGTTGAAAGATGTTAGTAGCAATGATGCGGATTGGATCCGTGATCTGAGGTTTATCCTCATTGCTGCACAGAAGAATTATGTCCTTGATACACCGCTAGGTGACGGGCCTATTGCAGGAGCAGATGCAGACAGTATGAACGTTTGGCTAGCTCAATATGATGACTACTTGATAGTTTAGTGCACCATGCTTAATGGCTTAGAATCGGGACTTCAAAGACGTTTTGAACGTCATGGAGCATATGAGATGTTCCAGGAGTTGAAGTTAATATTTCAAGCAAATACCCGAGTTGAGAGATATGAAGTCTCCAACAAGTTCTATAGCTAAAAGATGGAGGAGAATCGCTCAGCTAGTGAGCATGTGCTCAGATTGTCTGAGTACTACAATCGCTTGAATCAAGTGGGAGTTAATCTTCCAGATAAGATAGTGATTGACAGAATTCTCTAGTCACCATCACCAAGTTAGTAGAACTTCGTGATGAACTATGATATGCAAGGGATAACGGAAACGATTCCCAGGCTCTTCGTAATGCGGAAATTGACAAAGGTAGAAATCGAGAAAAACATCAAGTGTTGATGGTAGACAAGACCACTAGTTTTAAGAAAAGGGCAGAGGGAAGAAGGGGAACTTCAAGAAGAACAACAAGCAAGTTGCTGCTCAAGTAAGGAAGCCCAAGTCTGGTCCTAAGCCTGAAACTAAGTGTTTCTACTACAAAGGGACTGGTCACTGGAAGCAGAACTACCCCAAGTGATTGGCAGATAAAGAAGGATGGCAAAGTGAACATAAGTATATTTGATATACATGTTATTGATGTGTACTTTACTAGTGTTTATAACAACCCCTCAGTATTTGATACTAGTTCAGTTGCTAAGATTAGTAACTCGAAATGGGAGTTGCAGAATAAACAGAGACTAGTTAAGGGTGAAGTGACGATGTGTGTTGGAAGTGGTTCCAAGATTGATATGATCATCATTGCACACTCCCTATACTTTCGGGATTAGTGTTGAACCTGAATAAGTGTTATTTGGTGTTTGCGTTGAGCATGAATATGATTTGATCATGTTTATTGTAATACGGTTATTCATTTAAGTAAGAGAATAAATTGTTGTTCCGTTTACATGAATAAAACCTTATATGGTTACACACCCAATGAAAATAGTTCGTTGGATCTCGATCGTAGTGATACACATAATCATAATATTGAAACCAAAAGATGCAAAGTTAATAATGATAGTGCAACTTATTTGTGGCACTGCCGTTTAGGTCATATTGGTGTAAAGCGCATGAAGAAACTCCATGCTAAAGGATTTTGGAATCACTTGATTATGAATCACTTGATGCTTGCGAACCATGCCTTATGGGCAAGATGACTAAGACTCCGTTCTCCGGAACAATGGAGCGAGAAACCGACTTATTGGAAATAATACATACTGATGTATGTGATCCGATGAATATGGAGGCTCGCGACAAGTATCATTATTTTCTGATCTTCACAGATGATTTGAGCAGATATGAGTATATCTACTTGATGAAACATAAGTCTGAAACATTTGAAAAGTTCAAAGAATTTCAGAGTGAAGTGAAAAATCATCGTAACAAGAAAATAAAGTTTCTACGATCTGATCGTAGAGAAGAGTATTTGAGTTACGAGTTTGGCCTTCAGTTAAAAACAATGTGAAATAGTTTCACTACTCACGCTACCTGGAACACCACAATGTAATGGTGTGTCCGAACGTCATAACCGTACTTTATTAGATATGGTGCGATCTATGATGTCTCTTACCGATCTACCACTATTGTTTTGGGGTTATGCATTAGAGACAGCTGCATTCACGTTAAAAGGGCACCATCTAAATCTGTTGAGACGACACCGTATGAACTATGGTTTGGCAAGAAACCAAAGTTGTCGTTTCTTAAAGTTTGGGGTTGCGATGCTTATATGAAAAAGTTTCATCCTGATAAGCTCAAACTCAAATCGGAGAAGTGCGTGTTCATAGGATACCCAAAATAAAATGTTGGGTACACCTTCTATCACAGATCCGAAGGCAATATATTCGTTGCTGAGAATGGATCCTTTCCAGAGAAGGAGTTTCTCTCGAAAGAAGTGAGTGGGAGGAAAGTAGAACTTGATGAGGTAACTGTACCTACTCCCTTATTGGAAAGTAGTTCATCACAGAAATCTGTTCCTGTGAGTACTAGACCGATTAGTGAGGAAGCTAATGATGATGATCATGTAACCTCAGATCAAGTTTCTACCGAACCTCGTAGGTAAACCAGAGTGAGATCCGCACCAGAGTGGTATGGTGATCCAGTTCTGGAGGTCATGTTACTTGACCATGACGAGCCTACGAACTATGAGGAAGCGATGATGAGCCCAGATTCCGGAAATGGCTTGAGGCCATGAATTCTGAGATATGATCCATGTATGAGAACAAAGTATGGACTTTGATGGATTTTCCCGATGATCGGCAAGCCATAGAAAATAAATGGATCTTCAAGAGGAAGACGAACGCTGATAGTAGTGTTACTATCTACAAAGCTCGACTTGTCGCAAAAGGTTTTCGGCAAGTTCAAGGGATTGACTACGATGAGACCTTCTGACCCGTAGCGATGCTTAAGTCTGTCCGAATCATGTTAGCAATTGCCGCATTTTATGAAATCCAGCAAATGGATGTCAAAACTGCATTCCTGAATGGATTTCTAGAAGAAGAGTTGTATATGATGCAGCCGGAAGATTTTGTCGATCCAAAAGGAGCTAACAAAGTGTGCAAGCTCCAGCAATGCATTTATGGACTGGTGCAAGCCTCTCGGAGTTGGAATAAATGCTTTGATAGTATGATCAAAACATATAGTTTTATACAGACTTGCGGTGAAGCCTGTATTTACAAGAAAGTGAGTGGGAGCACTACAGCATTTCTGATAAGTATATGTGAATGAGATATTGTTGATCGGAAGTAATGTAGAATTATTCTGCAAAGCATAAAGGAGTGTTTTTAAAGAAGTTTTTCAAAGAAAGACCTCGGTGAAGCTGCTTACATATTAAGCATCAAAATCTATAGAGATAGATCAAGACGCTTGATAAGTTTTTTCAATGAGTACATACCTTGACAATATTTTGAAGTAGTTCAAAAATGGAACAGTCAAAGAAAGAGTTCTTGGCTGTCTTACAAGGTATGAAATTGAGTAAGACTCAAAGCCCGATCACGGCAGAAGATAGAAAGAGAATGAAAGTCATTCCCTATGCCTCAGCCATAGGTTCTATAGAGTATGCCATGATGTGTACCAGATCTATTGTATACCCTACACTGTGTTAAGCAAGGGAGTACAATAGTGATCTAAGAGTAGATCACTGTACATTGGTCAAAATTATCCTTAGTGGAACAAGGAAATATTTCTCGATTATGGAGGTAACAAAAGGTTCGTCATAAAAAGTTACGTCGATGCAAGTTTTGACACAGATCTGGATGACTCTAAGTCTCGATCTAGATACATATTGAAAGTGGGAGCAATTAGCTAGAGTAGCTCCGTGCAGAGCATTGTAGACATAGAATTCGCAAAATAATTATGGATCTGTATGTGACAGACCCGTTGACTAAAATTATCTCACAAGCAAAACATGATCCCACCTTAGTACTCTTCGGGTGTTAATCACATAAATGATGTGAACTAGATTATTGACTCTAGTAAACCCTTTGGGTATAGGTCACATGATGATGTGAACTATGGGTGTTAATCACATGGTGATGTGAACTCTTAGTGTTGAATCACATGGCGATGTGAACTAGATTATTGATTCTAGTGCAAGTGGGAGACTGAAGGAAATATGCCCTAGAGGCAATAATAAAGTTATTATTTATTTCCTTATATCATGATAAATGTTTATTATTCATGCTAGAATTGTATTAACCGGAAACATAATACATGTGTGAATACATAGACAAACAGAGTGTCACTAGTATGCCTCTACTTAACTAGCTCGTTGATCAAAGATGGTTATGTTTCCTAACCATGGACAAAGAGTTGTTATTTGATTAACGGGATCACATCATTAGGAGAATGATGTGATTGACTTGACCCATTCCGTTAGCTTAGCACCCGATCGTTTAGTATGTTGCTATTGCTTTCTTCATGACTTATACATGTTCCTATGACTTTGAGATTATGCAACTCCCGTTTGCCGGAGGAACACTTTGTGTGCTACCAAACGTCACAATGTAACTGGGTGATTATAAAGGAGCTCTACAGGTGTCTCCAAAGGTACATGTTGGGTTGGCGTATTTCGAGATTAGGATTTGTCACTCCGATTGTCGGAGAGGTATCTCTGGGCCCTCTTGGTAATGCACATCACATAAGCCTTGCAAGCATTGCAACTAATGAGTTAGTTGCGAGATGATGTATTACGGAACGAGTAAAGAGACTTGTCGGTAACGAGATTGAACTAGGTATTGAGATACCGACGATCGAATCTCGGGCAAGTAACATACCGATGACAAAGGGAACAATGTATGTTGTTATGCGGTCTGACCGATAAAGATCTTCGTAGAATATGTAGGAGCCAATATGAGCATCCAGGTTCCGCTATTGGTTATTGACCGGAGACGTGTCTCGGTCATATCTACATTGTTCTCGAACCCGTAGGGTCCGCACGCTTAAGGTTTCGATGACAGTTATATTATGAGTTTATGAGTTTTGATGTACCGAAGTTAGTTCGGTGTCCCGGATGTGATCACGGACATGACGAGGAGTCTCGAAATGGTCGAGACATAAAGATTGATATATTGGACGGCTATATTCGGACACCGGAAGTGTTCCGGGTGATTTCGGAGAAAACCGGAGAGCCAGAGGGTTACCAGAACCCCCTCGGGAGAAGTAATGGGCCATATGGGCCTTAGTGGAGAGAGAGAGGGGCGGACAAAGGTGGGCTGCGCGCCTCCTCCCCCTGGTCCGAATTGGACTAGGAGAGGGGGCGCGGCGCCCCCCTTTCCCTCTCCCTCCCCACGTCTTTCCCCCTCCTAGTAGGAGTCCTACTCCTACTAGGAGGAGGACTCCTCCTTGGCGCGCCATAGAGGGCCGGCCGGCCTCCTCCCCTTGATCCTTTATATACGGGGGCAGAGGGCACCCCTTCACACACAAGTTGATCCAGGTGATCATATTCTTAGCCGTGTGCGGTGCCCCCTTCCACCATAGTCCTCGATAATATTGTAGCGGTGCCTAGGCGAAGCCCTGCGACGGTAGTGCATCAAGATCGTCACCACGCCGTCGTGCTGACGGAACTCTTCCCCGACACTTTGCTGGATCGGAGTCCGGGGATCGTCATCAAGCTGAACGTGTGCTAGAACTCGGAGGTGCCATAGTTTCGGTGCTTGATCGGTCGGGTCATGGAGACGTACGACTACATCAACCAAATGCTTCCGTTGTCGATCTACAAGGGTACATAGATCACACTCTCCCCTCTCGTTGCTATGCATCACCATGATCTTGCGTGTGCGTAGGAATTTTTTTGAAATTACTATGAAACCCAACAACTAAACCCTCCGGTTTATATAGACACCGGAGGGGGCTAGGGTTACACAGAGTCGGTTACAAGGAAGGAGATCTACATATCCGTATTGCCAAGCTTGCATTCCACGCCAAGGAGAGTCCCATCCGGACACGGGACGAAGTCTTCAATCTTGTATCTTCATAGTCCAACAGTCCAGCCAAAGGATATAGTCCGGCTGTCCGAAGACCCCCTAATCCAGGACTCCCTCATGTACCCAATAGTCTCCTTTGCGTATCCTATGAAGGCACATTTCTCTGATTTGGGTTCGAGATTATCAGGTTGAAGCTTTTTCACATAAGCATCACAGCCCCAAACTTTAATAAACGACAACTTGGGTTTCTTGCCAAACCACAGTTCATAAGGTGTCGTCTCAATGGATTTGGATTGTGCCCTATTTAATGTGAATGCAGCTGTCTCTAAAGCATAACCCCAAAATGATAGCGGTAAATCAGTGAGAGACATCATAGATCGCACCATATCTAATAAAGTGCGGTTACGATGTTCGGACACACCATTACATTGTGGTGTTCCAGGTGGCGTGAGTTGCGAAACTATTCCGCACTGTTTCAAATGAAGTCCAAACTCATAACTCAAATATTCACCTCCACGATCAGATCACAAAAACTTGATTTTCTTGTTATGATGATTTTCCACTTCACTATGAAATTCTTTGAACTTTTCAAATGTTTCAGACTTATGTTTCATTAAGTAGACATACCATATCTGCTCAAATCATCTGTGAAGGTGAGAAAATAACGATATCTGCCACGAGCTTCAATATTCATTGGACCACATACATCAGTATGTATGATTTCCAATAACTCTGTTGCTCGCTCCATTGTTCCGGAGAATAGAGTTTTAGTCATCTTGCCCATGAGGCATGGTTCGCAAGTACCAAGTGATTCATAATCAAGTGATTCCAGAAATCCATCAGAATGGAGTTTCTTCATGCGCTTTACACCAATATGACCTAAACGGCAGTGCCACAAATAAGTTGCACTATCATTATCAAGTCTGCATCTTTTGGCTTCAATACTATGAACATGTGTATCACTACAATCAAGATTTAGTAAAAATAGACCACTCATCAAGGGTGCATGACCATAAAAGATATTACTCATATAAATAGAACAACCATTATTCTTTGATTTAAATGAATAACCGTCTCGCATCCAACAAGATCCAGATATAATGTTCATGCTCAACGCTGGCACCAAATAACAATTATTTAGGTCTAAAACTAATCCCGAAGGTAGATGTAGAGGTAGCGTGCCGACAGCGATCACATCGACTTTGGAACCATTTCCCACGCGCATCATCACCTCGTCCTTAGCCAATCTTCGCTTAATCTGTAGCTCCTGTTTCGAGTTGCAAATGTTATGAATTGAAGCAGTATCAAATACCCAGGCACTACTGCGAGCATTAGTAAGGTTCACATCAATAACATGTATATCAAATATACCTTTCACTTTGCCATCCTTCTTCTCCGCCAAATACTTGGGGCAGTTCCGCTTCCAGTGACCAGTTCCTTTGCAGTATAAGCACTCAGTCTCAAGCTTAGGTCCAGACTTGGGTTTCTTCACTTGAGCAGCAACTGGCTTGTTGTTCTTCTTGAAGTTCCCCTTCTTCCCTTTACCCTTTTTCTTGAAACTGGTGGTCTTGTTGACCATCAACACTTGATGCTCCTTCTTGATTTCTACCTCCGTAGCCTTTAGCATTGCGAAGAGCTCAGGAATCGTCTTATCCATCCCTTGCATATTATAGTTCATCATGAAGATCTTGTAGCTTGGTGGTAGTGATTGAAGAACTCTGTCAATGACACTATCATCAGGAAGATTAACTCCCAGCTGAGTCAAGTGGTTGTAATACCCAGACATTGTGAGTATATTTTCACTGACAGAACTATTCTCCTCCATTTTGCAGCTGTAGAACTTATTGGACACTTCATATCTCTCAATCCGGGCATTTGCTTGAAATATTAACTTCAACTCCTGGAACATCTCATATGCTCCATGACGTTCAAAACATCGTTGAAGTCTCGGTTCTAAGCCGTAAAGCATGGCACACTGAACTATCGAGTAGTCATCAGCTTTGCTTTGCCAGGTGTTCACAACATCTGGCGTTGCTCCTGCAGTGGGTTTGTCACCTAGTGGTGCTTCCAGGACGTAATTCTTCTGTGAATCAATGAGGATAATCCTCAAGTTACGGACCCAGTCCGTGTAGTTGCTGCCATCATCTTTCAACTTAGCTTTCTCTAGGAACACTTTAAAATTCAACGGAACAACAACATGGGCCATCTATCTACAATAACATAGACATGCAAAATACTATCATGTACTAAGTTCATGATAAATTAAAGTTCAATTAATCAAATTACTTAAGAACTCCCACTTAGATAGACATCTCTCTCTAATCATCTAAGTGATCACGTGATCCATATCAACTAAACCATGTCCGATCATCACGTGAGATGGAGCAGTTTTCAATGGTGAACATCACTATGTTGATCATATCTACTATATGATTCACGCTCGACCTTTCGGTCTCAGTGTTCCGAGGCCATATCTGCATATGCTAGGCTCGTCAAGTTTAACCCGAGTATTCTGCGTGTGCAAAACTGGCTTGCACCCGTTGTATGTGAACGTAGAGCTTATCACACCCGATCATCACGTGGTGTCTTGGCATGACGAACTGTAGCAACGGTGCATACTCAGGAGGAACACTTATACCTTGAAATTTAGTGAGAGATCATCTTATAATGCTACCGCCAAACTAAGCAAAATAAGATGCATAAAGGATAAACATCACATGCAATCAATATAAGTGATATGATATGGCCATCATCTCTTGTGCCTTTGATCTCCATCTCCAAAGCACCGTCATGATCACCATCATCACCGGCTTGACACCTTGATCTCCATCGAAGCATCGTTATCGTCTCGCCAACTATTGCTTCTACGAAAATCGCTACCACTTAGTGATAAAATAAAGCAATTACATGTTGATTGTATTTCATACAATAAAGCGACAACTATATGGCTCCTGCCAGTTGTCGATAACTGTGTTACAAAACATGATCATCTCATACAATAAAATTTAGCATCATGTCTTGACCATATCACATCACAACATGCCCTGCAAAAACAAGTTAGACGTCCTCTACTTTGTTGTTGCAAGTTTTATGTGGCTGCTACGGGCTGAGCAAGAACCGTTCTTACCTACACATCAAAAACCACAACGTGGTATAGTGATTGCTTTTTGATCTTCAGAAAGAACCCTGTTCATTGAATCCGATTTAACTAAAGCTGGAGAAACAGACACTCACTAGCCACCTGTGTGCGAAGCACGTCGGTAGAACCAGTCTCGTGTAAGCGTACGCGTAATGTCGGTCTGGGCCGCTTCATCCAACAATGCCACTGAATCAAGAATCAACTAGTGCCGGCAAGAAATATGTATATAGCACGCCCACAACTCCTTTGTGTTCTACTCGTGCATATAATATCTACGCATAAACCTGGCTTGGATGCCACTGTTGGGGAACGCAGTAATTTCAAAAAAATTCCTACGCACACGCAAGATCATGGTGATGCATAGCAACGAGAGGGGAAGAGTGTTGTCCATGTACCCTCATAGACCGTAAGCGGAAGCGTTATGAAAACGTGGTTGATCGATGTAGTCGTACGCAAGGTTGTCAGAATCGCGATTTTGAATCGGATCGGAGCACTGATGGTAGGATCGCAAATCATAGAATCTTCACTATCAGGATCGTAGAAACGCAGATTCTATGAACTAAAATCGTAGAATCATAGGGGTTAGTTTGGATCGTAAAGTCGTAGAATCGTATAACAGAATCGCGATTCTGACAACCTTGGTCGTACGTCTTCACGATCAACCGATCCTAGTACTGAAAGTACGACACCTCCGTGATATGCACACGTTTGGCTCAGTGACGTCCCACGAACTCACGATCCAGCAGAGTGTCAAGGGAGAGCTTCATCAGCACAACGGCGTGATGACAGTGATGATGATGATGATACCGGAACAGAGCTTCGCCTAAGCACTGCTACGATATGACTGAGGTGGATTATGGTGAAGGGGGGCACCACACACGGCTGGAAACAATCAACTTGTATGTCCTAGGGTGCCCCTGCCCCCGTATATAAAGGAGCAAGGGAGGGACTCCCCTTTCCTACTCCTACTAGGAGGGGGAAAGGAAGGAGAGGGAGAAGGAAGGGGGGCGCCGCCCCCCCTTCCCTAGTCCAATTCAGACCAGAGGGGGAGGGGGCGCGCGGCCTGCCCTAGCCGACCCTCTCTCTCTCTCCACTAAGGCCCATGT
>NC_057794.1:597895989-597977115 GCF_018294505.1 Triticum aestivum
ACCCTCTGGTACTCCGGTTTTGTTCGAAATCACCCGGAACACTTCTGGTGTCCGAATATAGCCGTCCAATATATCAATCTTTATGTCTCGACTATTTTGAGACTCCTCGTCATGTTCGTGATCACATCCAGGACTCCAAACTACCTTCAGTACATCAAAACACATAAACTCATAATACCGATCTTCACCGAATGTTAAGCGTGCGGACCCTACGGGTTCAAGAATAATGTAGACATGACCGAGACACGTCTCCGATAAATAACCAATAGTGTAACCTGGATATTCATATTGGCTCCCACATATTCTACAAAGATCTTTATCGGTCAAACCGCATAACGATATACATTGTTCCCTTTGTCATCGGTATGTTACTTGCCTGAGATTCGATCGTCGATATCTCAATACCTAGTTCAATCTCGTTATCAACAAGTCTCTTTACTCGTTCCGTAATGCTACATCCCGTAACTAACTCATTAGCTACATCACTTGCAAGGCTTATAGTGATGTACATGTTGGGAGCGTAGTAATTTCAAAACTTTCCTACGCACACGCAGGATCATGGTGATGCATAGCAACGAGAGGGGAGAGTGTTGTCCATGTACCCTTGTAGACCGAAAGCAGAAGCGTTAGCACATCGCGGTTGATGTAGTCGTACATCTTCACGATCCAACCGATCCAAGTACCGAACGTATGGCACCTTCGAGTTCAGCACACGTTCAGCTCGATGACGTCCCATGAACTCCGATCCAGCAGAGCTTCGAGGGAGAGTTCCATCAGCACGACGACGTGGTGACGATGATGATGTTCTACCGACACAGGGCTTCGCCTAAGCACCGCTACGATATGACCGAGGTGAATTATGGTGGAGGGGGGCACCGCACACGGCTAAGAGATCCAAGGGATCAATTGTTGTGTCTCTAGGGGGTGCCTCCCTCCCCGTATGTAAAGGAGGAGAGGAGGGGGGCAAGCCACCCTTGGCACGCCCCATGAGGAGTCCTACTCCCACCGGGAGTAGGACTCCCCCCTTTCCATGTTGGAGTAGGAGAGGAGAGGGAAGGAGAAAGAGGGAGAGAGGAAAGGGGGGCGCCGCCCCCCTTCCTAGTCCAATTCGGACTTGGGAGGGGAGGAGCGCGCGGCTGCCCCTTGGCCGCCTCTCCTCTTCCACCAATTGGGCCCATGAGGCCCATTAACCTCCGGGGGGTTCCGGTAACCCCCCGGTACTCCGGTATATATCCGATAACCCCCGGAACCATTTCGGTGTCCGAATATAGTCTTCCAATATATCAATCTTCATGTCTTGACCATTTCAAGACTCCTCGTCATGTCCGTGATCACATCCGGGACTCCGAACTACCTTCGGTTCATCAAAACACATAAACTCATAATATAACCGTCATCGAACTTTAAGTGTGTGGACCCTATGGGTTCGAGAACTATGTAGACATGACCGAGACATGTCTCTGGTCAATAACCAATAGCGGAACCTGGATGCTCATATTGGCTCCTACATATTCTACGAAGATCTTTATCGGTCAAAACGCATAACAACATACGTTGTTCCCTTTGTCATTGGTATGTTACTTGCCCGAGATTCGATCGTCGGTATCTCAATACCTAGTTCAATCTCGTTACCGGCAAGTCTCTTTACTCGTTCCGTAATACATCATCCCGCAACTAACTCATTAGTTGCAATTCTTGCAAGGCTTAAGTGATGTGTATTACCGAGTGGGCCCAGAGATATCTCTCCGACAATCGGAGTGACAAATCCTAATCTCGAAATATGCCAACCCAACACGTACCTTCGGAGACACCTGTAGAGCACCTTTATAATCACCCAGTTATGTTGTGACGTTTGGTAACACACAAATTGTTCCTCCGGTAAACGGGAGTTGCATAATCTCATAGGCATAGGAACATGTATAAGTCATGAAGAAAGCAATAGCAACATACTAAACGATCAAGTGCTAAGCTAACAGAATGGGTCAAGTCAATCACATCATTCTCCTAATGATGTGATCCCGCTAATGAAATGACAACTCATGTCTATGGCTAGGAAACTTAACCATCTTTGATTCAACGAGCTAGTCAAGTATAGGCATACTAGTGACACTTTGTTTGTCTATGCCTTCACACATGTATCAAGTTTCCGGTTAATACAATTCTCGCATGAATAGTAAACATTTATCATGAAATAAGGAAATAAATAATAACTTTATTATTGCCTCTAGGGCATATTTCCTTCAGTCTCCCACTTGCACTAGAGTCAATAATCTAGATCATATCACCATGTGATTAACATCGATAGTTCACATCATCATGTGATTAACACCCATAGTTCACATCGCCATGTGACCAACACCCAAAGGGTTTACTAGATTCAGTAATCTAGTTCACATCGCTATGTGATTAACACCCAAAGAGTAATAAGGTGTGATCATGTTTTGCTTGTGAGAGAATAAACGGGTCTATCACATTCAGATCCGTTATGTATTTTGCAAATTTCTATGTCTACAATGCTCTGCACAGAGCTACTTTAGCTAATTGCTCCCACTTTTAATATGTATCTAGATTGAGACTTAGAGTCATCTGGATCAGTGTCAAAACTTGCATCGATGTAACCCTTTACGACGAACCTTTTGTCACCTCCATAATCGAGAAACATATCCCTGTTCCACTAAGGATAAGTTTGACCGCTGTCCAGTGATCTACTCCTAGATCACTATTGTGCTCCCTTGCCAAACTCAGTGTAGGGTATACAATAGATCTGGTACACAACATGGCATACTTTATAGAACCTACGACTACGGCATAGGGAATGACTTTCATTCTCTTTCTATCTTCTGTCGTGGTCGGGCTTTGAGTCTTACTCAACTTCACACCTTGCAACACAGGAAAGAACTATTTCTTTGACTATTATATTTTGAACTAATTCAAAATCTTGTCAAGGTACATACTCATTGAAAATCTTTATCAAGCGTCTTGATCTATCTCTATAGCTCTTGATGCTCAACATGTAAGCAGCTTCACTGAGGTCTTTCTTTGAAAAACTCCTTTCAAACACTCATTTATGCTTTGCAGAATAATTCTACATTATTTCTGATCAACAATATGTCATTCACATATACTTATCAGAAATGTTGTAGTGCTCCCACTCACTTTCTTGTAAATACAGGCTTCACTGCAAGTCTGTATAAAACTATATTTGATCAACTTATCAAAGCGTATATTCCAACTCCGAGATGCTTGCACCAGTCCATAGATTGATCGTTGGAACTTGCATATTTTGTTAGCACCTTTAGGATTGACAAAACCTTCTGGTTGCATCATATACAACTCTTTCTTTAATAAATCCTTTAAGGAATGCAGTTTTGTTTATCCATTTGCTAGATTTCATAAAATGCGGCTATTTGCTAACATGATTCAGACGGACTTAAGCATCGCTACGAGTGAGAAAATCTCATCAGAGTCAAAACCTTGAACTTTGTCAAAAACCTTTTTTGACAAGTCTAGTTTTGTAGATATTAACACTACTATTAGCATCCGTCTTCCTCTTGAAGATCCATTTATTTTCTATGGCTTGCCGATTATCAGGCAAGTCAACCAAAGTCCACACTTTGTTCTCATACATGGATCCCATCTCAGATTTCATGGCCTCAAGCCATTTCGCGGAATCTGGGCTCATCATCGCTTCCTCATAGTTCGTAGGTTCTTCATGGTCAAGTAACATGACATCCAGAACAGGATTATCGTACCACTCTGGTGCGGATCTCGCTCTGGTTTATCTAGGAGGTTAGGTAGTAACTTGATCTGAAGTTACATGATCATCATCATTAGCTTCCTCACTAATTGGTGTAGGAGTCACAGGAACAGATTTCTGTGATGAACTACTTTCCAATAAGGGAGCAGGTATAGTTACCTCATCAAGTTCTACTTTCCTCCCACTCACTTCTTTCGAGAGAAACTCCTTCTCTTAGAAAGGATCCATTTTTAGCAACGAATATCTTGCCTTCGGATCTGTGATAGAAGGTGTACCCAACAGTAACTTTTGGGTATCCTATGAAGATGCACTTTTCCGATTTGGGTTTGAGCTTATCAGGATGAAACTTTTTCACATAAGCATCGCAACCCCAAACTTTAAGAAACAACAACTTCGGTATCTTGCCAAACAACAGTTCATATAGTGTTGTCTCAACAGATTTAGATGGTGCCCTATTTAACGTGAATGCAGCTGTCTCTAATACATAACCCCAAAACGATAGTGGTAAATTGGTAAGAGACATCATAGATTGCACCATATCTAATAAAGTATGGTTACGATGTTCGGACACCGTTACGCTGTGGTGTTCCGGGTGGCGTGAGTTGTGAAGCTATTCCACATTGTTTCAAATGAAGACCAAACTCGCAACTCAAATATTCTCCTCCATGATCAGATCGTAGAAACTTTATTTCCTTGTTACGATGATTTTCCACTTCACTCTGAAATTCTTTGAACTTTTCAAATGTTTCAGACTTATGTTTCTTCAAGTAGATATACCCATATCTGCTCAAATCATCTGTGAAGGTCAGAAAATAACGATACCCGCCGTGAGCCTCAACACTCATCGAACCTCATACATAAGTATGTATTATATCCAATAAGTCAGTTGCTCGCTCCATTGTTCCGTAGAACGGAGTCTTAGTCACCTTTTCCCATGAGGCATGGTTCACAAGGATCTACTGATTCATTAATCAAGTGATTCCGAAAGCCCATCAGCATGGATTTTCTTCATGCGCTTTACACCAATATGACCTAAATGGCAGTGCCACAAATAAGTTGCACTATCATTATTAACTTTGCATATTTTGGCTTCAATATTATGAATATGTGTATCACTACGATCGAGATCCAACAAACCATTTTATTGGGTGTATAACCATAGAAGGTTTTATTCATGTAAACAGAATAACAATTATTCTCTAACTTAAATGAATAATCGTATTGCAATAAACATGATCAAATCATATTCTTGCTCAATGCAAACACCAAATAACATTTATTTAGGTTCAACACTAATCCCGAAAGTATAGGGAGTGTGCGATGATGATCATATGATTCTTGGAACTACTTCCAACACACATCGTCAGTTCACCCTTAACTAGTCTCTGTTCATTCTGCAACTCCTGTTTCAAGTTACTACTCTTAGCAACTGGACTAGTATCAAATACCGGGGGGTTGCTATAAACACTAGTGAAGTACACATAAATAACATGTATATCCAATATACATTTGTTCACCTCGCCATCCTTCTTATCTGCCAAATACTTGGGGCAGTTTCGCTTCTAGTGACCAGTCCCTTTGCAGTAGAAGCACTCAGTCTCAGCTTAGGTCCAGACTTGGGCTTCTTCACTTGAGCAACAACTTGCTTGACGTTCTTCTTGAAGTTCCCCTTCTTCCCTTTGCTTTTTTTTGAAACTAGTGGTCTTTGTCAACCATCAACACTTGATGCTTTTCTTGATTTCTACCTTCATCGATTTCAGCATCACGAAGAGCTTGGGATTTACTTTTGTCATCCCTTGCATATTATAGTTCATCACTAAATTCTAGTAACTCGGTGATAGTGACTAGAGAACTTTGTTAATTACTCTCTTATCTGGAAGATTAACTCCCATTTGATTCAAGCAATTGTAGTACTTAGACAATCTGGGCACATGCTCACTGGTTGAGCTATTCTCCTCCATCTTGTAGGAAAAGTACTGTCAGAGGTCTCATACCTCTCGACACGGGCATGAGTATGAAATACCAATTTCAACTCTTGGAACATCTTATATGCTCCATGGCGTTCAAAATGTCTTTGAAGCCCTGATTCTAAGACGTTAAGCATGGTGCACTAAACTATCAAGTAGTCATCATATTGAGCTAGCCAAACGTTCATAACGTTTGCATCTGCTCGTACAATAGGTCTGTCACCTAGCGGTGCATCAAGGACATAATTCTTCTGTGCAGCAATGAGGATAATCCTCAGATCACGGATCCAATCCGCATCATTGCTACTAATATTTTTCAACATAGTATTTCTCTAGGAACACAATAAACGGGGAGCAACATCGCGAGCTATTGATCTACAACATAGATATGCTAATACTACCAGGACTAAGAAATTCGCTGCCCACCCACCACCCACTTAGTAGCCTCTGTCAATGATTTAACCGACATGCTCGATTTCGACTCCGCAAACATCGACGGCATGGACGACGATGTAGGAGAGGAACAGGAACTAGTGCCCACAGGGCACTGGACAGCCACTTCATCACATGACACATACATGGTGGATACACCCAAAGAAAACGATGACGAGGAACGGGAGGAGACAGCGGAGGATGACCCCTCCAAGAAGCAAACAAAGCGTCGGCATAGGCGCCGCTCCAAATCCCGCCTCGACAAAAACAGTGATAACAACGCAAGAGAAAATAACACTCCAGTCGACTCCAGAGGAAACGACGACCACATTGCCCCGGCGGCAGAGCACGATGAAGCTACAAACGGTGAACATAGTACGGATCCGACGTCCGAACACGGCGACGCCGAGGATAAACCTCATCAAACCCCCTCTAGGGAGGAAAATAGTCCGGACGAAGATGCACACATCATCCCGGAAACGCACTTGGAGAAAGAGAACCTCCGCAGAAGGCTTATTGCCACAGCGCGGAGTCTGAAGAAGCAGAAGCAAAGGCTTAAGGCCGAACAAAATACGCTCAACAGCAGGTGGAACAAAGTGCTCGACAACGAAGAAAAGTATGGTGGAGGTTATCACACAAAGAGCTATCCAAAGAGCAAGCTATTACCCGAATTCGACGTTGAGGCCTTAGAGCCCATACAACCGAAAAATAAAACGGCCAACCAGCCGGATCAACCACCTTGTGACCGTGATAGAGCGGCTAACAAGGTCGGACATAAGTCAACACACGATCTACGTGAGGACTTGCGCCAAAAATCCAATATGACTAGATCCATCTATGGATCTAGGAAGCACGCTCCGGCACAAAATCAAAACCGAATACTACAACCGTCTGAACGCCATGATACATCCAAATACAGGGGTGCCGCACACCCCCTATGTTTCACCGATGAGGTGTTGGACCACGAATTCCCAGAAGGATTCAAACCAGTGAACATAGAGGCGTACGACGGGACCACAGACCCTGGGGTCTGGATTGAGGACTTTATCCTCCATATCCATATGGCTCGTGGAGACGATCTCCATGCCATCAAGTACTTGCCCCTCAAGCTTAAAGTACCAGCTCGGCACTGGCTGAAAAGCCTCCCCAAAAACTCAATTGGAAGTTGGGAGGAGCTCGAGGACATTTTTCGGGCTAATTTTCAAGGGACCTATGTCCGACCTCCGGATGCAGACGATTTAAGTCATATAATTCAACAGCCCGGAGAGTCAGCCCGAAAGCTTTGGAACAAGTTTCTCACTAAGAAGAACCAAATCGTCGACTGTCTGGACGCTGAAGCCTTAGCAGCTTTCAAACACAGCGTCCGAGATGAATGGCTCGCCAGACACCTCGGCCAAGAAAAACTGAGAACAATGGCAGCCCTGACAAGCCTCATGACCCGCTTTTGCGCGGGCGAAGATAGCTTGTTAGCCCGTAGTAGCACCAGCGACCCAAGCACATCCCAAGTCAGGGATGGCAATGGAAAACCACGACGCAGTAAGAGCAAGCGTCGCAATAAAGAAGACAACCCAGATAATACGGCGGTAAACGCCGAATTCAGGGGCTCTCGACCAGGTCAGCAGAAAAAGCCTTTCGAAAGGCAGCTGTCGGTGTTAAAACCGGCGGATCTCGGATAGGGGCTCCCAAACTGTGAGTCTAAAGCGGATGGTAACAGGAGGCAGGGGACACGATGTTTTACCCAGGTTCGGGCCCTCTTGATGGAGGTAAAACCCTACGTCCTGCTTGATTTATTCTTGACAATATGAGTAGTACAAGAGTTGATCTACCACGAGATCGGAGAGGCTAAACCCTAGAAGCTAGCCTATGGTATGATTGTATATTGTCCTACGAACTAAAACCCTCTGGTTTATATAGACACCGAAAGGGGCTAGGGTTACACAAGGTTGGTTACAAAGGAGGAGATATACATATCCGTATTGCCTAGCTTGCCTTCCACGCCAAGTAGAGTCCCATCCGGACACGGGACGAAGTCTTAATCTCGTATCTTCATAGTCCAACAGTCCGGCCAAAGGATATAGTCCGGCTGTCCGGAGACCCCCTAATCCAGGACTCCCTCAGTAGCCCCTGAACCATGCTTCAATGACAACGAGTCCGGCACGCAGTGTTGTCTTCGGCATTGCAAGGCGGGTTCCTCCTCCGAATACACCACAGAAGAGTTTGAATACAAGGATAGTGTCTGACCCTGCAAAATAAGTTCCACATACCACCGTAGAGAGAATAATATTTCCACAAATCTAATCTGCTGACACGTTTTGGCAGCATGACATCAGGTCACGGCCCGGTAATTATTTGAACCATTTTTCTTTAACCAGCCCCGCTGTCGGTGTCAAAACCGGCGGATCTCGGGTAGGGGGTCCCGAACTGTGCGTCTAAGGCGGATGATAACAGGAGGCAGGGGACATGATGTTTGACCCAGGTTCAGGCCCTCTTGATGGAGGTAAAACCCTACATCCTGCTTGATTAATATTGATGATATGGGTTGTACTAGAGTAGATCTACCACGAGATCAGAGAGGCTAAACCCTAGAAGCTAGCCTGTGGTATGATTGTATATTGTCCTACGGACTAAAACCCTTCGGTTTATATAGACACCGGAGAGGGTTAGGGTTACACAAGGTCGGTTACAAAGGAGGAGATATCCATATCCGTATTGCCTAGCTTGCCTTCCACGCCAAGTAGAGTCTCATCCGGACACGCGACGAAGTCTTCAATCTTGTATCTTCATAGTCCAACAGTCCGGCCAAAGGATATAGTCCGGTTGTCTGGCTGTCCAGAGACCCATATAATGCGGGGGTGTTCGCAGAAGACGCGTGTTCACTCTTAATCCAACGTCCTGGTCCTAATAAGGAGGTGATAGCACAGCAAACTACGCAACCGGACTATAATGCTTTAACACTTTCACTTAGCCATAGGAGTTTGTCAGTGGGACTACTATATAGCGCCTGGTGGCTCTGCACTCTCTCGAATTCGGGGTGCGTACATGCCTGGCCGGGAAACAGCCCTTTGTTAAGGCGGAGGAATTCTAACATTCTGATAGGTCATCGAGTGGTTGACCAGTCTCACGCTATATCATGACAGTCAGTTTTCGTCTTTCTCTACTGAGGTGCTCGTCCGGATGAACCGGGGCACAATCGCAGTAGTTCTCCTGGTGCCGCCTTTGCCGATAGAGCGGAATGTAAGGCAGCAAAACACAGGAGCCGGTCAAACCCAACATTTGACCAAAGACATGATTCGGAGCTGATGCATATAAGGCCAAACTCGCGACGCCGAACACTCCCTAAGGTATTCGGTCTTTATGGTATAAACCGGGCCTAAACAGTGCCCTTTGTAAGAAGCCCCTGGTGTCCAGGTACGTGCATTGTTCTGACGTGGCCACATGCCAAGACGTCAGCATCCTTCTCAATGGTACTGAGAATCTGAGGGATGTGTATCAACAAGAGACAGTAAAAAAGGTTGACGCAGGGTCTTAATCTAAAAAGAATCCTTTGAATGGGTCCCTGCTACACATCTGCGCATGTGTCTCTGTTGTGTTGTATCCTAGACGGGTGTAGCACGATGTTCATCTGTAAAAGAGAGGAACTTAGGTGAAAAGTTGTCGTGCAAAAAGGTAGGTTATATTAAAGAAACCATGTACAATTCTAGATGAGTAAAAATTGCCACTTGTCTGCGCGCGTTGAGCCCCTTGTATTTGTAATAGGGGTGTGGCCATCAAACCTGTATGAATTACATATAGCTGCGTCGGACTCGTCTAACCGTGTCCGTAGTCTTGACAACCTATCGAATGCTTTAGTTGGTGAGGCCGTTTTAGTGTGCGGCTGCCAAGGCAGCCGCGCTCCCTTCGGCGCACAGGGATCGCTCAATATTTCCATTTACTGTAATGATGCCACGTGGACCGGGCATCTTAAGCATGAGGGAAGCGTAATGCAGTATTGCATTAAAGCGAGCGAAAGCTTCGCGTCCAAGTAGTGCTTGATAGCCACTTTGGAACGGAGCAATGTGGAAGGTTAAATTTTTGCTCCGGAAGTTATCGGGGAAGCCGAATATAACCTCTAGTAGCAGGTATCCCGTGCAATGAGCCCCTAGGCCTGGCGTTACTCCTTTAAAGGTAGTATTGCTGTGGCAAATTTTCATTGGGTCTATCCCCATTTTGCGGATTGTGTCCTAATATATCAGGTTTAGACTGCTTCCACCGTCCATCAGGACTCGTGTGAAGTGGTATCCGTCAATTATTGGATCTAATACCAAGGCAGCCCATCCTGCACGCCGGATACTTGCCGAGTAATCCTGGTGGTTGAAGGTGATCGGTTGAGACGGCCAGTGGCAGAACTCCGCGGTGATAGGCCCTTGGGCATATTTATCTAGGAGTGCCGCTTTGTTTCTCCCCTTTATCACGTGTAACACGTTTACTGTTTTGACTTCTGGTGGAAATTTCTTCTGTTCCCCAGTGCTTTGCTTGCGAGGCTCATCCTCGTCTTCGCTTGGTGTATCCTTCCCCTTATGTTCGGCGTTGAGCTTGCCGGACTGCTTGAAGACCCAACATTCTCTGTGGGTATGATTTGCAGGTTTACCGGGGGTGCTATGGATCTGACATATTTGGTCCAGAATTTTGTTTAAGCTGGACAGTTCATCTCTGGCGCCTTTAGGGGGCGGCTTTTGCTGACCTCGCTGAGAGCTTTTGAATCCGGCGTTTACCGCCATGCTCTTCGGGCCGTCTTTTTTATTCCGGTGCTTATTATTTTTGCTGCATCGTGATTTCCAGTTTCCATCTCTAACTTCGGATGTACTTGGGTCGCTGGTGCTGCATCAGGCTAGCCAATTGTCCTCGCCCGCGCAAAAGTGCGTCATGAGGCTTGTTAATACTGCCATTGTTCTCGGCTTTTCTTGGCCGAGGTGTCTGGCAAGCCATTCATCTCGGACGTTG
Organism: Triticum aestivum; assembly: GCF_018294505.1. Lineage (NCBI taxonomy): Eukaryota > Viridiplantae > Streptophyta > Magnoliopsida > Poales > Poaceae > Triticum > Triticum aestivum. Next base: position 597,907,126 of record NC_057794.1, read on the forward strand.
TGTTTAAAAGCTGCCAAGGCTTCGGCGTCCGGACAGTCGACTATTTGGCTCTTTTTAGTAAGAAACCTGTTCCAAAGCTTTCGGGCTGACTCTCCGGGCTGTTGAGTTATATGACTTAAATCGTCCGCATCCGGAGGTCGGACATAAGTCCCTTGAAAATTTGCCTGAAAAGCGTCTTCGAGCTCTTCCCAGCTTCCAATGGAGCTTTCGGGGAGGCTTTTAAGCCACTGCCGAGCTGGCCTTTTGAGTTTGAGGGGTAAATACTTAATGGCGTGGAGATCATCTCCTCGAGCCATATGGATATGGAGGATATAGTTCTCAATCCAGACCCCAGGGTCTGTTGTTCCGTCGTATGCCTCTATGTTTACGGGTTTGAATCCCTTTGGAAATTCATGGTCCAGCACCCCGTCGGTGAAACATAGGGGGTGTGCGGCACCCCTGTATCTGGGTGTACCGCGTTGTTTGGATGTTTATTGTGTTGCATCGTATGCTGGAGCGCGCTTGCATGGTCCATAGATGGATCTGGTTGCGTCATCCTTTTGATGCGAGCCCTCACGTGGATCGCGTATTGGCTTATGTGCGGCGTTGTTTGCCGCTCTATGTTGGCCGTGAGGTCGTCTATCCGGCCAGATGGCCGTTTTAATTTTTGGTTGCGGGGGATCTAAGGCCCCCTCATCGAATTCAGGTAGCAACTTCCGCTTCGGGTAGCTCTTAGTGGGGCGATTACCGCCGTACTTCATTGTTGTGTTGAGTGTTTTACTCCATCTGATTCTGAGTGTGTCTTGCGCAGCCTTGAGCCTTTACTTCTGCTTTTTTAGACTCCTCGCGGTGGCAACAAGCCTTTGATGGGTATTCTGTTGCCCCGGGTGTCTGTCCGGTGTGATGTCACCCGGATTATTATCTTTGACAGAGTCGGGTTGTTTCGTTTGATTCTCCGTGTTGCCGTGGTCCGGCGATTGTTCACCCTTCTCTAACGCTGGGTCTATATGATCGTTGTTTTTGCCGAGGCGGGAATTGGAACGGCGCTTACGCCTCCGCTTTGACTGCTTCTCGAGGGGACAACCCTTCATTGCGTCCTTCTATTCCTCGTCGTCACTTTCTTTTGGTGTGTCCACCATGTATACGTCATGTGATGAAGTGGGCGTCCGTGCCCTGTGGGCAGTGGTTCCTGTTCGTCTCCTGCATCGTCATCCATACCGTCGATGTCTTCGGAGTCGAAGTCGAGCATGTCGGTTAAGTCATCGACAGTGGCTACTAAGTGGGTGGTGGGTGGGCAGCAAATTTCTTCATCATCCGCATCCCAATCCTGTCGGACATAGTTCGGCCAGGACTCTCCTGACAAGGAGAGAGACTTTAATGAATTCAGTATGTCGCCGCAGCGCGAGTGCTGAAAGATATCCGCGGAGGTGAACTCCATGATTGGCGCCCAGTCGGATTTGATAGGCATGGGCGCAGGCGGTTCGGAGTCCGTGGCTAGGGAAGGATCCGGTAGTTTGGCAACACGGCTCTCGTGAAGGGTAAGGTCGATATTCGGCTCAATCGCCGCTGAGGATACGGCCTCTGTGACGGGGTCTATCCACCCGTCCATGGATGGCGCAACTGGCTCCGAATTGAGGCTCGGAGCGGCTGTCGGTGCGATCTCCTGAATACGGCCCGATGGTAGAGCTAAATCATACTCATCGTGACCGCGTGGCGCACAAGGCAGGGGCTCGAATCCGTCGAAGATCAAGTCTCCGCAGATATCGGCCGTGTAATTTAAGCTTCCAAACCTGACCTGATGGCCAGGGGCATAGCTTTCGATTTGCTCCAGATGGCCAAGCGAATTGGCCCGCAGTGCAAAGCCGCCGAACACAATGATCTGTCCGGGGAGAAAAGTCTCACCCTGGACTGCATCGCTATCGATGATCGTAGGAGCCATCAAGCCTATCGATGACAACACAGAGGAACTCTCAATGAAAGCACCAATGTCGGTGTCAAAACTGGTGGATCTCGGGTAGGGGGTCTCGAACTGTGCATCTAAGGTGGATGGTAACAGGAGGCAGGGGACACGATGTTTTACCCAGGTTCGGGCCCTCTTGATGGAGGTAAAACCCTACGTCCTGCTTGATTAATATTGATGATATGGGTAGTACAAGAGTAGATCTACCACGAGATCAGAGAGGCTAAACCCTAGAAGCTAGCCTATGGTATGATTGTATGTTGTCCTACGGACTAAAACCCTCCGGTTTATATAGACACTGGAGAGGGTTAGGGTTACACAAGGTCAGTTACAAAGGAGGAGATATCCATATCCGTACTGCCTAGCTTGCCTTCCACGCCAAGTAGAGTCCCATCCGGAAACGGGACGAAGTCTTCAATCTTGTATCTTCATAGTCCAACAGTCCGGCCAAAGGATATAGTCCGGCTGTCCAGAGACCCCCTAATCCAGGACTCCCTCACCCGCACATAACGCGAGGCGGTTACTTGACACGTCTTGTCAAAGCAGAGATCGTGTTCCCCTTATTACGGGATTCTCATCAATACGAACGTGGGTAACCCAACCGTGCCTAGGACTCCTAGATTTTAGGCAAGTCCCAAACGGCCACGAGGAGGACGCTTGATATCCACTCTCTTTATAAAGGGACAAGGCTGTTACTTTTTTCCCTCCTTGCTCAATCGAATCCCTCCCCCGCCTCGAGTTCTAACACCCAAAGCCAAGGTCAGGTGCTTCGGACCTTCAATCATGTCCGGATCCAGCCTTCAAGGCTGGTGGATGTCTTCCTCCGTCACGGAGGAGGACATCAAGAAGTTGAGGGAGGCCAGATATCTGACCGCCGAAATTTCGCATAGGCTGCCCGCCCGAGGGTAGGTCGTCCCTACTCCCGAACCCAATGAGACTGATGTGTTCGTCTCCCGCTTCCTCTGAGGACTAGGCCTCGCTCTGGATCCCTTTGTCAGGGGTCTTATGTTCTATTACGGGCTGGATTTTCACGATCTGGCCCCGGACTCCCTTATTCACATTTTGTCATTTATTGTCGTTTGTGAGGCCTTCCTCCGCATTACCCCTCACTTCGGCTTGTGGCTCAAGACCTCCGATGTGAAGCCGAAGATGGTCGAGGGACAGTACGCAGCGTGTGGAGGTGCTTTAATAAGCAAAATTGCTGATGCTCCATGGCCAAAGGGTTCCTTTCCAGAGGTGTCCGGATTGTGGCAACGGGAGTGGTTTTACGTCACAGCTCCCCGAAGTACCAAGTGGGTAGCTGCCCCCACCTTTCGCTCGGGCCCTCCACCACAACTGATGTCATGGATCAACAGGGGACCTAGCTGGGGTCCAGCCAAGGATGTGCCAATACTGCAGAGCCGTATCCGAGATCTCTTCAAGGGAGATTTCAGTGTGGTTATGGTAATGCAAGTCATGTTGGTTCGTCGAGTCCAGCCTTGCAAACGCCGGCCCCTCCGCATGTGGGAATTCAACCCAGAAGGACCGCGCACTATTCAGAATTTCCTCGGCATGACGCACGAGGAGATGTACAAATCGTTCTTCGGACCCCAAATAGAGTGTCCGGACACTACCGAGGACGTGGGCCTGAGCAACAACCGCACCGTCTCCCAAGTAAGTAATCCCATGGCCGAACACACCGTCCTTTTATTTATCATGACATCATTCTGAAGAATCGCTCTTTGACCAGGACTGGATAACAAAGGCGAAGATGATCTGGTGTTCGGCCCCCCTTCCTGAAGGCTTGGACAATCCGGTGCTGGAAAAGATGCTCGAGCCAGCACCTTGTCCGGTGCCCTCCAAGGAAGATGAAGGGGGGAATAAAGAGGGCGAAAGCGGGCCTCCATCGCTACCTATTCCAACCGAGGGAATGAGCGCCTCCGCGAGGGAGGATAACCGAGGGGAAGAATCTGACATTCTCTCTCCCCGGGGAAGGAAGAGGACTACCTCCGAAGATCCGGAAATCAAGGTTTCCAAACGGGAGAAGAAATCTCTGCCAGAGGGTCCTGCCTCGGAGGGTGTTCTTGCCGCACAATGTCCATGCGCGGATCAGCCCTCTAACGAGCTGTAAGTAATCAAAAGGTATTTAATAATGATGATATCCTACCTTACTTCTGAGGAAAATAACCAAAGTATTTATCTTGCAGTTCGGATCTTAGCCCTTCTCAGCTGAGCTCATCTTCGGGGGATCTTCTTCCGAAGATGATGGAGAGCGAAATGCCTCCCCCTGCCACACCGCCTTATGAAGCGGGCGACCCTGAGGTGTCGTCGCGGAGGGCTTCTCCTGATCCAGCAAGGCCAGAACGTAATCCTATGGCCACCCGAAGTCCTCGGTATCCGGCTCTCAAAGAGAGCAATCAAAAGAGTCCAGCACCGTATGGTGCGCGGTCGGATGTACGGAGGGATCTGCTGGAGAAGGCGGCTATCTCAGAAGAGCACCGCACATTGATGGGTATGGTGATTGAAAGGATTTCGTCCGCCGAAAGCGGGCTGCATGAAGCCTTTATGGGTCTACTGACGGGTTTTGAGGTACGTGAAATGATGTATATTTTTGAAAGTACCGCACATTTTTAGATGTGCCTTGTGTAGATAGTAGCCCCTGAGACTCTGGTTGTCGTCAAAAATGGCGGCAAACAGAGGATCATAGTCCCAGGCAATAACCAGACTACCTTTATGTGCAGGTGGTGGAAACTCCGGTGGCTAGCCGGACTGATGGGTATGCCGAACTAAAGCAGTAGCTGGATGCGGCAGATGCCGACATCGTGCTTGTCAACAAGCGGCTTGACGAGGCACAGGGTGAGTGGCCTTTTTGGTCAGCATCACATAATAAGAGCAGCATGATGCCAGTATCTTTAATATGTTGTGACTGCAGATGGAGCGGCCACCGTGGAGACCCTTTGGGCGGAGCTTGCCCGAGCCAAGGAGCAAGCAAGGAGTAGCAATGCGGCTGCTTTGCAAGCGGCCGAAGAGTTAAGGGCCGAACAGGCCGCACATTGCGAGAGCAAAGAGAAAATGGCCAAGATGGCTGTAAAGTTAAAAGATACTGCCGACCGTTGCCAGCTTCTTGAAGAAGAAAACTGGGCGAAGGCGACGGACCTGGAAAAGGCCATGATGGCGACGAAAGACACCCGCTCTGCGATGAGAGCGAAAAAGGAGGAGCTGCGTCAAGCCGGGGATATCGCGGCTGGGAAACCCTTTATCCTGCGGAGGAAGTTTGGAGATCCTCGGTATGCCCCTCTGGACCAGCTGTGGTGTTCGGCGAACACATATCTGGACTTGGCGGCGAGTGCTGTCGATGCGGCCGAATACTTCCGAGATCAAACTCTAGAGCGTCCGCTTCTATTGACTGATCGGCTTGCCGAATGGGCCGAGCTGAATAGATTGTCCGGACTCACCATGAGGTCTGTTGTGGATCATCTGTGGCCGGAAAGGCCAAAGCCGAACAACTATTTTAGTTTGGTGCAGCAGTTCCTTGGTGCGGTGTCGCGCATTAATGCGATGAAGAGGTCGGCATGCATAGAAGGCTCGCGGATGGCCCTTGCCCGTGTCAAAACATACTGGGCGGAGATGGATGCCACCACTGTTGCGGCGCAGGGTTCGGCCATAGGCCGAGTGGCTGCCGAGCACTATTTTGAAGAAGTTCTTGAAGGCGCTCGTTCGATAGAGGCCCAGTGCTCAAAGAATATTATGTTTGAGTGACATGTATTCCCATTGTAAAAACAATGTTTTATTAAGTTTATCAAGGTTGTATTTATACTTTTGCCCAAAAGTATTATGATGCCTCATGTGCGTCCGTTTATGCATATATGTATATAACCTGAAAGATTGCAGTCGTCGGTTTCAGCCCCCACGCATATAATGTGGGGGTGTTCATAGAAGACACATGTTCACACTTGATCCAACGTCTTGTTCCATTAAGGAGGTGATAGTGCAGCGAACTAGGCAACCGGACTATAATGCTTTAACACTTTCACTTAGCCAGAGGAGTTTGACGGTGGGGCTACTATATAGCCCCTGGTGGCTCCGCACTCATCCGAATTCGGGGTGCATACATGCCTGGCCGAGAAACGGCCCTTCGTTAAGGCGGAGGAATCCCGAAGATTCCGATAGGTCGGCGAGTGGTTGACTAGTCGCACGATATATCATGGCAGTCAGTTTTCGGCTTTCTCTACTGAGGTGCTCGTCCGGATGAACCAGGGCACAATCACAGTAGTTCTCCTGGTGCCGCCTTAGCCGATAGAGCAGAACGTAAGGCAGCAAAACACAGGAGCCGGGCAAACCCAACATTTGACCAAAGACATGATTCAGAGCTAATGCATATAAGGCCAAACTCGCGACGCCAAACACTCCCTAAGGTATTTGGTCTTTATGGTGTAAACCAGGCCTAAACAGTGCCCTTTGTAATAAGCCCCTGGTGTCCAAGTATGTGCAATATTCAGACGTGGTCACATGCCAATACGTTAGCATCCTTCTCAATTGTACTGAGAATCCGAGGGATGTGTATCAACAAGAGACAGTAAAAAAGGTTTACGCAGGGTCTTAATCTAAAAAGAATCCTTGGAACGGGTCCTTGCTACACGTCTGCGCCTGTGTCTCCGGTGTGCCGTATTCTAGAGGGGTGTAGCACGATGGTCCTCTGAAAAAGAGAGGAACTTAATTGAAAAGTTGCCGTGCAAAAGGTAAGTTATACTAAATAAACAATATGAGTAAAGTTGAGCCTGATTGTCACTTGTGCGTGCGCGTTGAGCCCCTTGTATTTGTTGGGTTTCGTAGTAATTTCAAAAAATTTCCTACGCACACGCAAGATCATGTGATGCATAGCAACGAGATGGGAGAGTGTTGTCTACGTACCCACGCAGACCGACTGCGGAAGCGTTGACGCAACATAGAGGAAGTAGTCGTACGTCTTCACGATCCAACCGATCAAGTACCGAAACTACGGCACCTCCGAGTTCGAGCACACGTTCAGCTCGATGACGATCCCCGGACTCCGATCCAGCAAAGTGTCGGGGAAGAGTTCCGTCAGCACGACGGCGTGGTGACGATCTTGATGCACTACAGCAGCAGGGCTTCACCTAAACTCCGCTACAGTATTATCGAGGAATATGGTGGCTGGGGGCACCGCACACGGCTAAGGAATAGATCACGTGGATCAACTTGTGTGTTCTAGGGTGCCTCTACCTCAGTATATAAAGGACTAGAGGGGGGAGGCTGGCCGGCCAAGGTGTGGCGCGCCAGGAGAGTCCTACTCCCACAGGGAGTAGGATCCCCCCCCCCCCAATCCTAGTTGGAATAGGATTCGTGGAGGGGGAAAAGAGAGGGAGGGGGCCGGCCACCTCTCCTAGTCCTAATAGGACTAGGGGAAGGGGGAGGCGCGCAGCCCATGTAGGGCCGCATCTTCTCTTTTCCACTAAGGCCCATCATGGCCCATTTAGCTCCTGGGGGGTTCCGGTAACCTTCCCGGTACTCCGGTAAAATCCCGATTTCATCCGGAACACTTCCGATATCCAAACATAGGCTTCCAATATATCAATCTTTATGTATCGACCATTTCGAGACTCCTCCTCACGTCTGTGATCACATCCGGGACTCCGAAAAACCTTCGGTACATCAAAATGCATAAACTCATAATATAACTGTCATCGTAACCTTAAGCGTGCGGACCCTACGGGTTCGAGAACAATGTAGACATGACCGAGACACGTCTCCGGTCAATAACCAATAGCGGGACCTGGATGCCCATATTGGCTCCTACATATTCTATGAAGATCTTTATCGGTCAGACCGCATAACAACATACGTTGTTCCCTTTGTCATCGGTATGTTACTTGCCCGAGATTCGATCGTCGGTATTCCAATACCTAGTTCAATCTCGTTACCGGCAAGTCTCTTTACTCGTTCCGTAATACATCATCTCGCAACTACCTCATTAGTTGCAATGCTTGCAAGGCTTATGTGATGTGCATTACCGAGAGGGCCCAGAGATACCTCTCCGACAATCGGAGTGACAAATCCTAATCTCGAAATACGCCAACCCAACATCTACCTTTGGAGACACCTGTAATGCTCCTTTATAATCACCCAGTTATGTTGTGACGTTTGGTAGCACCGAAAGTGTTCCTCCGGCAAACGGGAGTTGCATAATCTCATAGTCATAGGAACATGTATATGTCATGAAGAAAGCAATAGCAACATACTAAACGATCGGGTGCTAAGCTAATGGAATGGGTCATGTCAATCAGATCATTCAACTAATGATGTGACCTCGTTAATCAAATAACAACACTTTGTTCATGGTTGGGAAACATAACCATCTTTGATTAACGAGCTAGTCAAGTAGAGGCATACTAGTGACACTAAGTTTGTCTATATATTCACACATGTATTATGTTTCCGGTTAATACAATTCTAGCATGAATAATAAACATTTATCATGATATAAGGAAATAAATAATAACTTTATTATTGCCTCTAGGGCATATTTCCTTCAGTCTCCCACTTGCACTAGAGTCAATAATCTAGATTACACAGTAATGATTCTAACACCCATGGAGCCTTGGTGCTGATCATGTTTTGCTCGTGGAAGAGGCTTAGTCAACGGGTCTGCAACATTCAGATCCGTATGTATCTTGCAAATCTCTATGTCTCCCACCTGGACTAGATCCTGGATGGAATTGAAGCGTCTCTTGATGTTCTTGGTTCTCTTGTGAAATCTGGATTCCTTTGCCAAGGCAATTGCACCAGTATTGTCACAAAAGATTTTCATTGGACCCGATGCACTAGGTATGACACCTAGATCGGATATGAACTCCTTCATCCAGACTCCTTAATTTGCTGCTTCCGAAGCAGCTATGTACTCCGCTTCACATGTAGATCTGGCTACGACGCTTTGTTTAGAACTGCACCAACTGACAGCTCCACCGTTTAATGTAAACACGTATCCGGTTTGCGATTTAGAATCGTACGGATCAGTGTCAAAGCTTGCATCAACGTAACCATTTACGACGAGCTCTTTGTCACCTCCATATACGAGAAGCATATCCTTAGTCCTTTTCAGGTATTTCAGGATGTTCTTGACCGCTGTCTAGTGATCCACTCCTGGATTACTTTGGTACCTCCCTGCTAGACTTATAGCAAGGCACACATCAGGTCTGGTACACAGCATTGCATACATGATAGATCCTATCGCTGATGCATAGGGAACATCTTTCATATTCTCTCTATCTTCTGCAGTGGTCGGGCATTGAGTCTTACTCAATTTCACACCTTGTAACATAGGCAAGAATCCTTTCTTTGCTTGATCCATTTTGAACTTCTTCAAAATTTTGTCAAGGTATGTTGTTTGTGAAAGTCCAATTAAGCGTTTTGATCTATCTCTATAGATCTTAATGCCTAATATGTAAGCAGCTTCACCGAGGTATTTCATTGAAAAACTCTTATTCAAGTATCCCTTTATGCTATCCAGAAATTCTATATCATTTCCAATCAGCAATATGTCATCCACATATAATATCAGAAATGCTACAGAGCTCCCACTCACTTTCTTGTAAATATAGGCTTCTCCAAAAGTCTGTATAAAACCAAATGCTTTGATCACACTATCAAAACGTTTATTCCAACTTCGAGAGGCTTGCACCAGTCCATAAATGGATCGCTGGAGCTTGCACACTTTGTTAGCTCCCTTTGGATCGACAAAACCTTCTGGTTGCATCATATACAACTCTTCTTCCAGAAATCCATTCAGGAATGCAGTTTTGACATCCATCTGCCAAATTTCATAATCATAAAATGCGGCAATTGCTAACATGATTCGGACAGACTTAAGCATCGCTACGGGTGAGAAGGTCTCATCGTAGTCAATCCCTTGAACTTGCCGAAAACCTTTTGCGACAAGTCGAGCTTTGTAGATAGTAATATTACCGTCAGTGTCAGTCTTCTTCTTGAAGATCCATTTATTCTCAATTGCTTGCCGATCATCGGGCAAGTCAACCAAAGTCCATACTTTGTTCTCATACATGGATCCCATCTCAGATTTCATGGCTTCAAGCCACTTTGCGGAATCTGGGCTCACCATTGCTTCTTCATAGTTCGTAGGTTCATCATGATCTAGCATCATGACTTCCAGAACGGGATTACCGTACCACTCTGGCGCGGATCTTACTCTGGTTGATCTACGAGGTTCAGTAGTATCTTGTTCTGAAGTTTCATGATCATTATCATTGACTTCCTCACTAACTGGTGTAGGTGTCACAGAAACAGTTTTCTGTGATGTACTATTTTCTAATAAGGGAGCAGGTACAGTTACCTCGTCAAGTTCTACTTTCCTCCCACTCACTTCTTTCGAGAGAAACTCCTTCTCTAGAAAGTTTCCGAATTTAGCAACATAAGTCTTGCCTTCGGATTTGTGATAGAAGGTGTATCCAATAGTTTCCTTTGGATATCCTATGAAGACACATTTCTCCGATTTGGGTTCGAGCTTATCAGGTTGAAGCTTTTTCACATAAGCATCGCAGCCCCAAACTTTTAGAAACGACAACTTTGGTTTCTTGCCAAACCACAGTTCATAAGGTGTCGTCTTAACGGATTTTGATGGTGCCCTATTTAACGTGAATGCGGTCATCTCTAGAGCGTATCCCCAAAATGATAGCGGTAAATCAGTAAGAGACATCATAGATCGCACCATATCCAGTAAAGTACGATTACGACGTTCGGACACACCATTACGCTGAGGTGTTTCGGGTGGCGTGAGTTGCGAAACTATTCCACAATTTTTCAAATGTACACCAAACTCGTAACTCAAATATTCTCCTCCACGATCAGATCGTAGAAACTTTATTTTCTTGTTACGATGATTTTCAACTTCACTCTGAAATTCCTTGAACTTTTCAAATGTTTCAGACTTATGTTTCATTAAGTAGATATACCCATATCTGCTTAAATCATCTGTGAAGGTGAGAAAATAACAATATCCGCCACGAGCCTCAATATTCATCGGACCACATACATCTGTATGTATGATTTCCAACAAATCTGTTGCTCTCTCCATAGTTCCGGAGAACGGTGTTTTGGTCATCTTGCCCATGAGGCACGGTTCGCAAGTACCAAGTGATTCATAATCAAGTGGTTCCAAAAGTCCATCAGTATGGAGTTTCTTCATGCGCTTTACACCGATATGACCTAAACAGCAGTGCCACAAATAAGTTGCACTCTCATTATCAACTCTGCATCTTTTGGCTTCAACATTATGAATATGTGTGTTACTACTATCGAGTTTCAACAAGAATAGATCACTCTTCAAGGGTGCATGACCATAAAAGATATTACTCATATAAATAGAACAACAATTATTCTCTGATTTAAATGAATAACCGTCTCACATTAAACAAGATCCAGATATAATGTTCATGCTCAACGCTGGCACCAAATAACAATTATTTAGGTCTAATATTAATCCCGAAGGTAGATGTAGAGGTAGCGTGCCGACCGCGATCACATCGACTTTGGAACCGTTTCCTACGCGCATCGTCACCTCGTCCTTTGCCAATCTTCGCTTAATCCATAGCCCCTGTTTCGAGTTGCAAATATTAGCAACAGAACCAGTATCAAATACCCAGGTGCTACTGCGAGCATAAGTAAGGTACACATCAATAACATGTATATCACATATACCTTTGTTCACCTCGCCATCCTTCTTATCCGCCAAATACTTGGGGCAGTTCCGCTTCCAGTGACCAGTCTGCTTGCAGTAGAAGCACTCAGTTTCAGGCTTAGGTCCAGACTTGGGTTTCTTCTCTTGAGCAGCAAATGGCTTGCCGTTCTTCTTGAAGTTCCCCTTCTTCTTTCCTTTGCCCTTTTTCTTGAAACTAGTGGTCTTGTTGACCATCAACACTTGATGCTCCTTCTTGATTTCTACCTCCGCAGCTTTCAGCATCGCGAAGAGCTCGGGAATAGTCTTGTTCATCCCTTGCATATTATAGTTCATCACGAAGCTCTTGTAGCTTGGTGGCAGTGATTGAAGAATTCTGTCAATGACGCAATCATCTGGAAGATTAACTCCCAATTGAATCAAGTGATTATTATACCCAGACATTTTGAGTATATGCTCACTGACAGAACTGTTCTCCTCCATCTTGCAGCTATAGAACTTATTGGAGACTTCATATCTCTCAATCCGGGCATTTGCTTGAAATATTAACTTCAACTCCTGGAACATCTCATATGCTCCATGACGTTCAAAACGTCGTTGAAGTCCCGATTCTAAGCCGTAAAGCATGGCACACTGAACTATCGAGTAATCATCAGCTTTGCTCTGCCAGACGTTCATAACATCTGGCGTTGCTCCTGCAGCAGGCCTGGCACCCAGTGGTGCTTCCAGGACGTAATTCTTCTGTGCAGCAATGAGGATAATCCTCAAGTTACGGACCCAGTCCTTGTAATTGCTACCATCATCTTTCAACTTTGCTTTCTCAAGGGACGCATTAAAATTCAACGGAACAACAGCACGAGCCATCTATCTACAATCAACATAAACAAGCAAGATACTATCAGGTACTAAGTTCATGATAAATTTAAGTTCAATTAATCATATTACTTAAGAACTCCCACTTAGATAGGCATCCCTCTAATCCTCTAAGTGATTATGTGATCCAAATCAACTAAACCATAACCGATCATCACGTGAGATGGAGTAGTTTTCAATGGTGAACATCGTTATGTTGATCATATCTACTATATGATTCACGCTCGACCTTTCGGTCTCCATGTTCCGAGGCCATATCTGTATATGCTTGGCTCGTCAAGTATAACCTGAGTATTCCGCGTGTGCAACTGTTTTGCACCTGTTGTATTTGAACGTAGAACCTATCACACCCGATCATCACGTGGTGTCTCAGCACGAAGAACTTTCGCAACGGTGCATACTCAGGGAGAACACTTCTTGATAATTTAGTGAGAGATCATCTTATAATGCTACCGCCAAACAAAGCAAGATAAGATGCATAATAGGATAAACATCACATGCAATCAATATAAGTGATATGATATGGCCATCATCATCTTATGCTTGTGATCTCCATCTCCGAAGCACCATCGTGATCACCATCGTCACCGGCGTGACACCTTGATCTCCATCGTAGCATCGTTGTCGTCTCGCCAAGTTTATGCTTCTACGACTATCGCTACCGCTTAGTGATAAAAGTAAAGCATTACATCGCGATTGCATTGCATATAATAAAACGACAACCATATGGCTCCTGCCAGTTGCCGATAACTCGGTTACAAAACATGATCATCTCATACAATAAAATTTAGCATCATGCCTTGACCATATCACATCACAACATGCCCTGCAAAAACAAGTTAGACGTCCTCTACTTTGTTGTTGCAAGATTTACGTGGCTGCTACGGGCTTAAGCAAGAACCAATCTCACATACGCATCAAAACCACAACGATAGTTTGTCAAATGGACTTCGTTTTAACCTTCGCAAGGACCGGGCGTAGCCACACTTGGTTCAACTAAAGTTGGAGAGACTGTCGCCCGCAAGCCACCTATGTGCAAAGCACGTCGGGAGAACCGGTCTCGCGTAAGCATACGCGTAATGTTGGTCCGGGTCGTCTCGTCCAACAATGCCGCCGAACCAAAGTATGACATGCTGGTAGGCAGTATGACTTATATCGCCCACAACTCACTTGTGTTCTACTCGTGCATATAACATCAACATAAATAACCTAGGCTCGGATGCCACTGTTGGGTTTCGTAGTAATTTCAAAAAAATTCCTACGCACACGCAAGATCATGTGATGCATAGCAATGAGATGGGAGAGTGTTGTCTACGTACCTACGCAGACCGACTGCGGAAGCGTTGACGCAACGTAGAGGAAGTAGTCGTACGTCTTCACGATCCAACCGTTCAAGTACCGAAACTATGGCACCTCCGAGTTTGAGCACACGTTCAGCTTGATGACGATCCCCGGACTCCGATCCAGCAAAGTGTCGGGGAAGAGTTCCGTCAGCACGACGGCGTGGTGACGATCTTGATGCACTACAGCAGTAGGGCTTCACCTAAACTCCGCTACAATATTATCGAGGAATATGGTGGCTGGGGGCACCGCACACGGATAAGGAATAGATCACGTGGATAAACTTGTGTGTTCTAGGGTGCCTCTACCTCAGTATATAAAGGACTAGAGGGGGGAGGCTGGCCGGCCAAGGTGTGGCGTGCCAGGAGAGTCCTACTCCCTCAGGGAGTAGGATTCCCCCCCCCCCCCAATCCTAGTTGGAATAGGATTCGTGGAGGGGGAAAAGAGATGGAGGGGGCCGGCCACCTCTCCTAGTCCTAATAGGACTAGGGGAAGGGGGAGGCGCACAGCCCATGTAGGGCTGCCTCTTCTCTTTTCCACTAAGGCCCATCATGGCCCATTTAGCTCCCGGGGGGTTCCGGTAACCTTCCCGGTACTCCGGTAAAATCCCGATTTCACCTGGAACACTTCCGATATCCAAACATAGGCTTCCAATATATCAATCTTTATGTCTCGACCATTTCGAGACTCCTCGTCATGTCCGTGATCACATCCGGAACTCCGAACAACCTTTAGTACATCAAAATGCATAAACTCATAATATAACTGTCATCGTAACCTTAAGCATGCCGACCCTACGGGTTCGAGAACAATGTAGACATGACCGAGACACGTCTCCGGTCAATAACCAATAGCGGGACCTGGATGCCCATATTGGCTCCTACATATTCTATGAAGATCTTTATCGGTCAGATCGCATAACAACATACGTTGTTCCCTTTGTCATCGGTATGTTACTTGCCCGAGATTCGATCGTCGGTATTCGAATACCTAGTTCAATCTCATTACCAACAAGTCTCTTTACTCGTTCCGTAATACATCATCTCGCAACTACCTCATTAGTTGCAATGCTTGCAAGGCTTATGTGATGTGCATTACCGAGAGGGCCCAGAGATACCTCTCCGACAATCGGAGTGACAAATCCTAATCTCGAAATACGCCAACCCAACATCTACCTTTGGAGACACCTGTAATGCTCCTTTATAATCACCCAGTTACGTTGTGACGTTTGGTAGCACCCAAAGTGTTCCTCCGGCAAATGGGAGTTGCATAATCTCATAGTCATAGGAACATGTATATGTCATGAAGAAAGCAATAGCAACATACTAAACGATCGGGTGCTAAGCTAATGGAATGGGTCATGTCAATCAGTTCATTCAACTAATGATGTGACCTCGTTAATCAAATAACAACACTTTGTTCATGGTTGGGAAACATAACCATCTTTGATTAACGAGCTAGTCAAGTAGAGGCATACTAGTGACACTAAGTTTGTCTATATATTCACACATGTATTATGTTTCCGGTTAATACAATTCTAGCATGAATAATAAACATTTATCATGATATAAGGAAATAAATAATAACTTTATTATTGCCTCTAGGGCATATTTCCTTCAGTATTGTAATAGGGGTATAGCCATCAAACCTGTATCAATTACAT
This sequence comes from Triticum aestivum, assembly GCF_018294505.1. NCBI lineage: Eukaryota > Viridiplantae > Streptophyta > Magnoliopsida > Poales > Poaceae > Triticum > Triticum aestivum. Next base: position 597,922,627 of record NC_057794.1, read on the forward strand.
ATAGCAGTACCGGACTCGTCCAACCGTGTCCATGGTCTTAACGACATGTAAGATGCTTTAGTTGGTGAGGCCGTTTAGTGTGCGGCTGCCAAGGCAGCCGCACGGTCTTCCGTGCGCAAGGAGCGCTCAATATTTCCATTTACTGTAATGATGCCACGTGGACCGGGCATCTTAAGCATGAGGGAAGCATAATGCGGTATTGTGTTAAAGCGAGCGAAAGCTTCGCATCCGAGTAGTGCTTGATAGCCACTTTGGAACGGAGCGATGTGGAACGTTAAATTTTCGCTGCGGAAGTTATCGGGAAAGCCGAATATAATCTCTAGTAGCAGGGAGCCCGTGCAATGGGCCTCTAGGCCAGGCTTTACTCCTTTAAAGGTAGTATTGCTGCGGCTAATTTTTGTTGGGTCTATCCCCATTTTGCGGACTGTGTCCTGATATATCAGGTTTAAACTGCTGCCACCGTCCATCAGGACTCGTGTGAAGTGGTATCCTTCAATTATTGGGTCTAATACCAAGGCATCCCATCCTGCACGTTGGATACTTGCCGAGTAATCTCGATGGTCGAAGGTGACCGGTTGGGACGACCAGTGGCAGAATTCCGCTGTGATAGGCCCTGGGACATGTGTCTCCAGGAGCGCTGCTTTGTTTCTTCCCTTTGTTACGTGTAACACGTTTACTGTTTTAACTTCTGGTGGGAATTTCTTTTGTTCCCCAGTGCTTTGCTTGCGAGGCTCGTCCTCGTCTTCGCTTGGTGTATCCTGCCCCTTGTGTTAGGCGTTGAGCTTGCCAGACTGCTTGAAGACCCAACATTCTCTATGGGTATGATTTGTAGGTTTATCGGGGGTGTTATGGATCTAACATATTTGGTCCAGAATCTTGTTTAGGCTGGACAGTTCGTCTCTGTTGCCTTTGGGGGGCAGCTTTTGCTGACCTGGCCAAGAGCTTTTGAATCCGGCATTTACCGTTGTGCTCTTCGGGCTGTCTTCTTTATTCCGGCGCTTGTTTTTGCTGCGTCGTGATTTCCCGTTTCCGTCCCTGACTTCGGATGTACTTGGGTCATTGGTGCTGCATCGGGCTAACCAGTTGTCCTCGCCCGCGCAAAAGCAGGTCATGAGGCTTGTTAATACTGCCATTGTTCTGGGCTTTTCTTGGCCGAGGTGTCTGGCAAGCCATTCGTCTCGAACGCTGTGCTTGAAAGCTGCTAAGGCTTTGGCGTCCGGACAGTCGACTATTTGGTTCTTTTTAGTGAGGAACCTGTTCCAAAGCTTTCGGGCTGACTCTCCGGGCTGTTGAGTTATATGACTTAAATCGTCTGCATCCGGTGGTCGGACATAGGTCTCTTGAAAATTTGCCCGAAAGGCGTCTTCGAGCTCTTCCCAGCTTCCAATGGAGTTTTCGGGGAGGCTTTTAAGCCAGTGCTGAGCTGGCCCTTTGAGCTTGAGGGGTAAATACTTGATGGCGTGGAGATCGTCTCCCCGAGCCATATGGATTTGGAGGATGTAGTCCTCAATCCAGACCCCAGGGTCTATCGTTCCATCGTATGCCTCTATGTTTACGGGTTTGAATCCCTCTGGAAATTCATGGTGCAGCACCTCATTGGTGAAACATAGGGGGTGTGCAGCACCCCTGTATTTAGGTGTACCGAGGTATTGGGATGTTCGTTGTGTTGCATTGCGTGCTGGAGCGAGCTTGCGTGGCCCGTAGATGGATCTGGTTGCGTCGTACTTTTGATGCGAGTCCTCACGTGCATCGCGTACCGGCTTATGTGCGGCGTCGTTTGCCGCTCTATGTTGGCCACGAGGTCGTCTATCCGACTGGATGGCCGTTTTGTTTTTTGATTGCGGGGGATCTAAGGCCTCCTCATCGAATTCAGGTAGCAGCTTTCGCTTCGGGTAGCTCTTGGTGTGGCGATTATCGCCGTACTTCGCTGCAGTGTTGAGTACTTCACTCCATCTGATTCTGAGTGTGTCTTGTGCAGTCCTGAGCCTTTGCTTCTGCTTTTTCAGACTCCTCACAGTGGCAACCAGCCTTTGATGGGCATTCTGTTGCTCCGGGTGCCTGTCCGGTGTGATGTCGTCCGGACTGTTATCTTCGACGGGGTCGGGTTGTTCGGTTTGATTCTCTGTGTTGCCCTGGTCGGGCGATGGTTCACCCTGCTCTATCGCTGGGTCTATATGATCGCTGTTTCTGCTGAGGCGGGATTTGGAGCGGCGCTTATGCCGCCGCTTTGACTGCTTCTCGAGGGAACAACCCTTCGCTGCGTCCTTCCATTCCTCGTCGTCGTTTTCTTTGGGTGTGTCCACCATGTATACATCATATGATGAAGTGGGCGTCCAGTGCCCTGTGGGCAGTGGTTCCTGTTCGTCTCCTGCATCGTCGTCCATACCGTCGATGTCTTCGGAGTCGAAGTCGAGCATGTCGGTCAAATCGTCGACAGTGGCTACTAGGTGGGTCATGGGTGGGCGGCGAATTTCTTCGACATCCGCATCCCAATCCTGCCAGACATAGTTCGGCCAGGACTCTCCTGACAAGGAGAGAGACCTTAATGAGTTCAGTATGTCACCGAAGGGCGAGTGCTGAAAAATATCCACGGAGGTAAACTCCATGATCGACGCCCAATCGGATTCGATAGGCGCGGGCGCAGGAGGTTCGGAGTCCGTGGCCGGGGAAGAATCCGGTAGTTCGGCGTCACGGCTCCCGTGAAGGGTAAGGTCGATACTCGGCTCGATCGCCGATGAGAGTGCGGCCTCCGTGGTGGGGTCCATCCACCCATCCATGGATGGCGCAACTGGCTCCGAATTGAGGGTCGGAGCGGTTGCCGGCGCGATCTCTTGAACACTATCCGATGGCAGAGCTAAATCATGCTCATCGTGACCGTGTGGCACACTAGGCAGGGGCTCGAATCCGTCGAAGATCAAGTCTCCGCGGATATCGGCCGTGTAGTTTAAGCTTCCAAACCTAACCTGGTGGCCAGGGGCATAACTCTCGATCTGCTCTAGATGGCCAAGCGAGTTGGCCCGCAGTGCGAAGCCGCTGAACACAAAGATCTGTCCGGGGAGAAAAGTGTTGGGGAACACAGTAATTTCAACAGAATTTCCTACGCACACGCAAGATCATAGTGATGTATAGCAATGAGAGGGGAGAGTGTGATCTACGTACCCTTGTAGATCGACAACGGAAGCGTTTGGTTGATGTAGTCGTACGTCTCCACGGCTCGACCGATCAAGCACCGAAACTACGGCACCTCCGAGTTCTAGCACACATTCAGCTCGATGACGATCCCCAGACTCTGATCCAGCAAAGTGTCGGGGAAGAGTTCCGTCAGCACGATGGCGTGGTGACGATCTTGATGTACTACCGTCGCAGGGCTTCGCCTAAGCACCGCTACAATATGACCGAGGTGGAATATGGTGGAGGGGGGCACCGCACACGGCTAAGGAACGATCACGAAGATCAACTTGTGTCTATGGGGTGCCCCTTGCCTCAGTATATAAAGGATGGAGGAGGAGGAGGCCGGCCAAGGCAATTGGTGCGGCCAGGATGTGGAGTCCTACTAGGACTCCAAGTCCTAGTAGGAGTCCACCAAGAGGGGAGGAAGGGAGAAGGAAGTGGAGGAGAAGGAAAGGTGGCCGGCCCTCTTTTCCCTAGTCCAATTCGGACCAGAGGGGAGGGGGGGCGCAGCAGCCCCTTGGCCCTTTCTCCTCTTCCCACTAAAGCCCATCAAGGCCCATTGCTTCTCCCGTAACTACCCGGTACTCCAAAAAATACCCGAATCACTCGGAACCTTTCCGATGTCCGAATATAGTCGTCCAATATATCGATCTTTACGTCTCGACCATTTCGAGACTCCTCGTCATGTCCCCGATCTCATCCGGGACTCCGAACTCCTTCGGTACATCAAAACTCATAAACTCATAATATAACTGTCATCGAAACCTTAAGCGTGCGGACCCTACGGGTTCGAGAACAATGTAGACATGACCGAGACACGTCTCCGGTCAATAACCAATAGCGGGACCCGGATGCCCATATTGGCTCCTACATATTCTACGAAGATCTTTATCGGTCAGACCGCATAACAACATACGTTGTTCCCTTTGTTATCGGTATGTTACTTGCCCGAGATTCGATCGTCGGTATCTCAATACCTAGTTCAATCTCGTTACCGGAAAGTCTCTTTACTCGTTCTGTAATACATCATCTCGCAACTAACTCATTAGTTGCAATGCTTGCAAGGCTTATGTGATGTGCATTACCGAGAGGGCCCAGAGATACCTCTCCGACAATCGGAGTGACAAATCCTAATCTCGAAATATGCCAACCCAACATGTACCTTTGGAGACACCTGTAGAGCTCCTTTATAATCACCTAGTTACGTTGTGACGTTTGGTAGCACACAAAGTGTTCCTCCGGCAAACGGGAGTTGCATAATCTCATAGTCATAGGAACATGTATAAGTCATGAAGAAAGCAATAGCAACATACTAAACGATCGGGTGCTAAGCTAATGGAATGGGTCATGTCAATCACATCATTCTCCTAAGGATGTGATCCCGTTAATCAAATAACAACTCTTTTGTTTATGGTTAGGAAACATAACCATCTTCGATTAACGAGCTAGTCAAGTAGAGGCATACTAGTGACACTTTGTTTGTCTATGTATTCACACAAGTATTATGTTTCCGATTAATAAAATTCTAGCATGAATAATAAACATTTATCATGATATAAGGAAATAAATAATAACTTTATTATTGCCTCTAGGGCATATTTCCTTCAGTCTCCCACTTGCACTAGAGTCAATAATCTAGTTCACATCGCCATGTGATTTAACAGCAATAGTTCACATCACCATGTGATTAACACCCATAGTTCACATCGATATGTGATCAACACCCAAAGGGTTTACTAGAGTCAGTAATCTAGTTCACATCGTATGTGATTAACACCCAAAGAGTACTAAAGTGTGATCATGTTTTGCTTGTGAGATAATTTTAGTCAACGGGTCTGTCACATTCAGATCCGTAAGTATTTTGCAAATATTTATGTCAACAATGCTCTGCACGGAGCTACTCTAGCTAATTGCTCCCACTTTCAATATATATCTAGATTGAGATTTAGATTCATCTAGATTAGTGTCAAAACTTGCATCGGTGTAACCCTTTACGACGAACCTTTTTTTCACTTCCATAATCGAGAAACATATCCTTATTCCACTAAGGATAATTTTGACCGCTGTCCAGTGATCTACTCCTAGATCACTATTGTACTCCCTTGCCAAACTCAGTGGTAGGGTATGCAATAGATCTGGTACACAGCATGGCATACTTTATAGAACCTATGACCAAGGCATAGGGAATGACATTCATTCTCTTTCTATCTTCTGCCGTGGTCGGGCTTTGAGTCTTACTCAATTTCACACCTTGTAACATAGGCAAGAAACTCTTTCTTTGTCTGTTCCATTTTGAACTACTTCAAAATCTTGTCAAGGTATGTATTTATTGAAAAACCTTATCAAGCGTCTTGATCTATCTATATAGATCTTGATGCTCAATATGTAAGCAACTTCATCGAGGTCTTTCTTTGAAAACTCCTTTCAAACACTCCTTTATGCTTTGCGGAATAATTCTACATTATTTCCGATCAACAATATGTCATTCACATATACTTATCAGAAATGTTGTAGTGCTCCCACTCACTTTCTTGTAAATACAGGCTTCACCGCAAGTCTGTATAAAACTATATGCTTTGATCAACTTATCAAAGCGTATATTCCAACTCCGAGATGCTTACACCAGTCCATAGATGGATCGCTGGAGTTTGCATTTTTGTTAACACCTTTAGGATTGACAAAAACTTCTGGTTGCATCATATACAACTCTTCTTTAAGAAATCCATTAAGGATTGCAGTTTTGTTATCCATTTGCCAGATTTCATAAAATGCGGCAATTGCTAACATGATTCGGACAGATTTAAGCATAGATACGAGTGAGAAACTCTCATCGTAGTCAACACCTTGAACTTGTCGAAAACCTTTTCGACAATTCTAGCTTTGTAGATAGTAACACTACTATCAGCGTCCGTCTTCCTCTTGAAGATCCATTTATTCTCAATTTCTTGCCGATCATCGGGCAAGTCAACCAAAGTCCATACTTTGTTCTCATACATGGATCCCATCTCAGATTTCATGGTCTCAAGCCATTTTGCGGAATCTGGGCTCATCATCGCTTCCTCATAGTTCGCAAGTTCGTCATGGTCTAGTAACATGACTTACAGAACAGGATTACAGTACCACTCTGGTGCGGATCTCACTCTGGATTACCTGCGAGATTCGGTAATAACTTGATCTGAAATTACATGATCATCATCATTAGCTTCCTCACTAATTGGTGTAGTAGTCACAGGAACAGATTTCTGTGATGAACTACTTTCCAATAAGGGAGAAGGTACAATTACCTTATCAAGTTTTTTTACTTTCCTCCCACTCACTTCTTTCGAGAGAAACTCCTTCTCTAGTAAGTTTCCGAATTTAGCAACAAAAGTCTTGCCTTCGGATCTATGATAGAAGGTGTATCCAATAGTTTCCTTTGGATATCCTATAAAGATTTACTTCTCCGATTTGGGTTCGAGCTTATCATGTTGAAACTTTTTCACATAAGCATCGCAGTCCCAAACTTTAAGAAATGACAGCTTAGGTTTCTTGCCAAACCATAGTTCATATGGTGTTGTCTCAATGGATTTAGATGGTGCCCTATTTAACGTGAATGCAGCTGTCTCTAATGCATAACCCCAAAACGATAGTGGTAGATCAGTAAGAGACATCATAGATTGCACTATATCCAATAAAGTACAGTTATGACGTTCGGACACACCATTATGCTATGGTGTTCCATGTGGCATGAGTTTGTGAAACTATTCCACATTGTTTTAATTGAAGACCAAACTCGTAACTCAAATATTTGTCTCCGCGATCAGATCGTAGAAACTTTATTTTCTTGTCACGATGATTTTCCACTTCACTCTGAAATTCTTTGAACTTTTCAAATGTTTCAGACTTATGTTTCATCAAGTAGATATACCCATATCTGCTCAAATCATCTGTGAAGTTCAGAAAATAACGATACTTGCCGTGAGCCTTAACACTCATCGGACCGCATACATCAGTATGTATTATTTCCAATAAGTCAGTTGCTCGCTCCGGAGAACGGAGTCTTAGTCATCTTGCCCATGAGGCATGGTTCGCAAGCATCAAGTGATTCATAATCAAGTGATTCCAAAATCCCATTAGCATGGAGTTTCTTCATGCGCTTTACACCAATATGACCTAAACGGCAGTGCTACAAATAAGTTGCACTATCATTATTAACTTTGCATCTTTTGGTTTCAATATTATGATTATGTGTATCACTATGATTGAGATCCAACGAACTATTTTCATTGGGTGTGTAACCATATAAGGTTTTATTCATGTAAACAGAACAACAATTTATTCTCTTACTTAAATGAATAACCCTATTACAATAAACATGATAAAATCATATTCATGCTTAACGCAAACACCAAATAACACTTATTCAGGTTCAACACTAATCCCGAAAGTATAGGGAGTGTGCGATGATGATCATATCAATCTTGGAACCACTTCCAACACACATCGTCACTTTACCCTTAACTAGTCTCTGTTTATTCTGCAACTCCCGTTTCGAGTTACTAATCTTAGCAACTGAACTAGTATCAAATACTGAGGGGTTGCTATAAACACTAGTAAAGTACACATCAATAACATGTATATCAAATATACTTATGTTCACTTTGCCATCCTTCTTATCTGCCAATCACTTGGGGTAGTTCCGCTTCCAGTGACCAGTCCCTTAGCAGTAGAAACACTTAGTCTCAGGCTTAGGACCAGACTTGGGCTTCTTCACTTGAGCAGCAACTTGCTTGTTGTTCTTCTTGAAGTTCCCCTTCTTCCCTCTGCCCTTTTCTTGAAACTAGTGGTCTTGTCTACCATCAACACTTGATGTTTTTCTCGATTTCTACCTTCGTCAATTTCCGCATTACGAAGAGCTTGGGAATCGTTTCCGTTATCCCTTGCATATCATAGTTCATCACGAAGTTCTACTAACTTGGTGATGGTGACTAGAGAATTCTGTCAATCACTATCTTATCTGGAAGATTAACTCCCACTTGATTCAAGCGATTGTTGTACTCAGACAATCTGGGCACATGCTCACTAGTTGAGCGATTCTCCTCCATCTTTTAGCTATAGAACTTGTTGGAGACTTCATATCTCTCAACTCGGGTATTTTCTTGAAATATTAACTTCAACTCCTGGAACATCTCATATGCTCCATGACGTTCAAAACGTCTTTGAAGTCCCGATTCTAAGTCATTAAGCATGGTGCACTAAACTATCAAGTAGTCATCATATTGAGCTAGCCAAACGTTCATAACGTCTGCATCTGCTCCTGCAATAGGTCCGTCACCTAGCGGTGTATTAAGGACATAATTCTTCTGTGCAGCAATGAGGATAAACCTGAGACCACGGATCCAATCCACATCATTGCTACTAACATCTTTCAACATAATTTTCTCTAGGAACATATCAAAATAAACACAGGGAAGCAACAACGCGAGCTATTGATCTATAACATAATTTGCAAAATACTACCAGGACTAAGTTCATGATAAATTTAAGTTCAATTTAATCATATTACTTAAGAACTCCCACTTAGATAGACATCCCTCTAATCCTCTAAGTGATTACGTGATCCAAATCAACTAAACCATGTCCGATCATCACCTGAGATGGAGTAGTTTCATTGGTGAACATCGCTATGTTGATCATATCTACTATATGATTCACGCTCGACCTTTCGGTCTCCGTGCTCCGAGGCCATATCTGTATATGCTTGGATCGCCAAGTATAACCTGAGTATTCCGCGTGTGCAACTGTTTTGCATCCGTTGTATTTGAACGTAGAGCCTATCACACCCAATCATCACGTGGTGTCTCAGCACGAAGAACTTTTGCAACGGTGCATACTCATGGAGAACACTTCTTGATAATTAGCGAGAGATCATCTTAAAATGCTACCGTCAATCAAAGCAAGATAAGATGAATAAAAGATAAACATCACATGCAATCAAAATATGTGACATGATATGGCCATCATCATCTTGTGCCTTTGATCTCTAACTCCAAAGTATCGTCATGATTTCCATCGTCACTGGCATGACACCATGATCTCCATCATCTTGATCTATATCAATGTGTCGTCACATGGTCGTCTCGCCAACTACTGCTCTTGCAACTATTGCTATCACATAGCAATAAAGTAAAGCAATTATTTGGCGCTTGCATCTTATGCAATAAAGAGACAACCATAAGGCTTCTGCCAGTTGCCGATAACTTCAACAAAACATGATCATCTTATACAAAAACTTATATCTCATCATGTCTTGACCATATCACATCACAACATGCCCTGCAAAAACAAGTTAGACGTCCTCTATTTTGTTGTTGCAAGTTTTACGTGGCTGCTACGGGCTTTAAGCAAGAACCAATCTTACCTACGCATCAAAACCACAACGATAGTTTGTCAAGTTGGTGATGTTTTAACCTTCGCAAGGACCGGGCGTAGCGACACTTGGTTCAACTAAAGTTGGAGAAACTGTCACCCGCTAGCCACCTTTGTGCAAAGCACGTTGGGAGAACCGGTCTCGCGTAAGCGTACGCGTAATGTCGGTCCGGGACGCTTCGTCCAACAATACTGTCGAACCAAAGTATGACATGCTGGTAAGCAGTATGACTTATATCGCCCACAACTCACTTGTGTTCTACTCGTGCATATAACATCAACATATAAAACCTAGGCTCGGATGCCACTATTGGGGAACGCAGTAATTTCAATAGGATTTCCTACGCACACGCAAGATCATGGTGATGTATAGAAACAAGTGGGGAGAGTGTGATCTACGTACCCTTGTAGATCGACAACGGAAGCGTTTGGTTGATGTAGTCGTACGTCTCCACGGCCCGACCGATCAAGCACCGAAACTACGGCACCTCCGAGTTCTAGCACACGTTCAGCTCGATGACGATCCCCGGACTCCGATCCAGCAAAGTGTCGGGGAAGAGTTCCGTCAGCACGATGGCGTGGTGACGATCTTGATGTACTACCGTCGCAGGGCTTCGCCTAAGCACCGCTACAATATGACCGAGGTGGAATATGGTGGAGGGGGGCACCGCACACAGCTAAGGAACGATCGCGAAGATCAACTTGTGTCTATGGGGTGCCCCTTGCCTCAGTATATAAAGGATGGAGGAGGAGGAGGCCGGCCAAGGCAATTGGTGCGGCCAGGATGTGGAGTCCTACTAGGACTCCAAGTCCTAGTAGGAGTCCACCAAGAGGGGAGGAAGGGAGAAGGAAGTGGAGGAGAAGGAAAGGTGGCCGGCCCCCTTTTCCCTAGTCCAATTCGGACCAGAGGGGAGGGGGGGCGCAGCAGCCCCTTGGCCCTTTCTCCTCTTCCCACTAAAGCCCATCAAGGCCCATTGCTTCTCCCGTAACTACCCGGTACTCCGAAAAATACCCGAATCACTCGGAACCTTTCCGATGTCCGAATATAGTCGTCCAATATATCGATCTTTACGTCTCGACCATTTCGAGACTCCTCGTCATGTCCCCGATCTCATCCGGGACTCCGAACTCCTTCGGTACATCAAAACTCATAAACTCATAATATAACTGTCATCGAAACCTTAAGCGTGCGGACCCTACGAGTTCGAGAACAATGTAGACATGACCGAGACACGTCTCCGGTCAATAACCAATAGCGGGACCTGGATGCCCATATTGGCTCCTACATATTCTACGAAGATCTTTATCAGTCAGACCGCATAACAACATACGTTGTTCCCTTTGTCATCGGTATGTTACTTGCCCGAGATTCGATCGTCGGTATCTCAATACCTAGTTCAATCTTGTTACCGGCAAGTCTCTTTACTCGTTCCATAATACATCATCTCGCAACTAACTCATTAGTTGCAATGCTTGCAAGGCTTATGTGATGTGCATTACCGAGAGGGCCCAGCGATACCTCTCCGACAATCGGAGTGACAAATCCTAATCTCGAAATACGCCAACCCAACATGTACCTTTGGAGACACCTGTAGAGCTCCTTTATAATCACCCAGTTACTTGTGATGTTTGGTAGCACACAAAGTGTTCCTCCGGCAAACGGGAGTTGCATAATCTCATAGTCATAGGAACATGTATAAGTCATGAAGAAAGCAATAGCAACATACTAAACGATCGGGTGCTAAGCTAATGGAATGGGTCATGTCAATCACATCATTCTCCTAATGATGTGATCCCGTTAATCAAATAACAACTCTTTTGTTTATGGTTAGGAAACATAATCATCTTCGATTAACGAGCTAGTCAAGTAGAGGCATACTAGTGACACTTTGTTTGTCTATGTATTCACACAAGTATTATGTTTCCGATTAATACAATTCTAGCATGAATAATAAACATTTATCATGATATAAGGAAATAAATAATAACTTTATTATTGCCTCTAGGGCATATTTCCTTCAAAAAGTCTCACCCTGAACTGCATCGCTATCGATGATTGAAGGAGCCATCCAGCCTAATGACGACGACACAGAGGATCTCTCAATGAAAGCACCAATGTCGATGTCAAAACCGGCGGATCTCGGGTAGGGGGTCCCGAACTGTGCATCTAAGGAGGATGGTAACAGGAGGCAGGGGACACGATGTTTTACCCAGGTTCGGGCCCTCTTGATGGAGGTAAAACCCTATGTCATGCTTGATTTATTCTTGACAATATGAGTAGTACAAGAGTTGATCTACCATGAGATCGGAGAGGCTAAACCCTAGAAGCTAGCCTATGGTATGATTGTATCTCGTATCTTCATAGTCCAACAGTCCGGCCAAAGGATATAGTCCGGCTGTCCGGAGACCCCCTAATCCAGGACTCCCTCAACAGCAGAGATGGACCGTCTAGCCTAAACAAGATTCTTGACAAACTATGTCAGATTCATGGCACCCCCGATAAACCTGCAAATCACACCCACAGAGAATGTTGGGTCCTCAAGAAGGCCAGTAAGCTAAACGCCGAACATAAGGGGAGGGAGACACCAAGCATAGACGAGGACGAGCCTCGCCAGCAAAGCACTGGGGGACAGAAAAAATTCTCACCAAAGGTTAAAACAATAAACATGATCCACGTGACAAAGAGGAGAAGCAAACATGCACTCCGAAACACATGCGCCGTAGAGCCCGTCACCCCTAAGTTCAACCCCTGGTTGGCCTGCCTGATCACTTTTGATCGCAGGGATCACGCGACAAGCATCCGGCATGAAGGATTGGCTGCCTTGGTGTTAGACCCAATAATAAACGGATACCCTCTCACACAAGTCCTTATGGACGGCGGCAGTGGTCTAAATCTGATATATCAGGACACAGTCCGCAAAATGGGGATAGACCCGACAAAAATCAGCCGCAGCAATACTACCTTCAAGGGAGTCATAACGAGGCAATCGGACTATTACTAGAGGTTGTATTCGGTTCTTCCGGCAACTTCCGAAGCGAAAAGTTAACTTTCTACATCGCTCCATTCTAAAGTGGCTATCAAGCACTACTCGAAAGAGCGGCTTTCACTCGTTTTAATGCAGTACGGCATTACGCTTCTCTCAAGCTTAAGATGCCCGGTCCACGTGGCACCATCACAGTTTGTGGAAATATTGAGTGTTCTCTACGCGCTGAAGAACGTGCGGCGGCTTTAACAGCCGAGCACTAGACGGCCTCACCAACCAGAACAAATGACAGGTCGTCAAGACCACGGACACGGTTAGACGAGTCCAACGCATCACTACATATACATGAGATTGGTTTGATGGTTAAATCCTCATAAACGGTACCAGGGCTTCCCGCGTGTAATCAGGGCTAGTTCGGCTCAACTTGACTTATCTTGAATTTTAATGGCTTATTGATAAGAACGAATTTTCTGGCATGGCAACTTTCACCTAAGTTCCTCTCTTTTACAGATGACAATCATGCTACACCCGTCCAGGACACGACACAACGGAGACACAGGCGCAGACGTGCAGCAGGGACCCGCTCAAAGGTTTCTTTTCAGATTAAGACCCTGCGTAAACCTTTTTTACTGTCTCTTGTTGTTCACATCCTCCGGATACTCAATACAACCGAGAAGGATGCTGACGTTATTGGCATGTGGCCATGTCAGGATATTGCACGTACCTGGACACTCGGGGTTTATTATTAAGGGCATTGTTCAGCCCGGCATATGTTATAAAGACCGAATACCTTAGGGAGTGTCCGGCGTCGCGAGTTTGGCCTTATATGCATCAGCTCCAAATCATGTCTTTGGTCAAATGTTGGGTTTGCCCGGCTCCCATGTTTTGGTACCTTACGTTCCGCTATATCGGCTAAGGTAGCACTGGGAGAACTACTGCGATTGTGCCCTGGTTCATCCGGATGAGCACCTCAGTAGAGAAAGCCGAAAACTGACTATCATGATAAAGCGCGAGACTGGTCAACCACTCGATGACTTAGCGGAATCTTCGAGATTCCTCCGCATTAACGAAGGGCCATTCCCCGGTCATGTACGTACGCGCCCCGTATTCGGACGAGCGCGGAGGTACCAGGGGCTATCTAGTAGTCCCGCCATCAAACTCCTATGGCTAAGTGAAAGTGTTAAAGCAATATAGTCCGATTGCCTCGTTCGCTGCGCTACCACCTCCTTTATGGACCAAGACGTTGGATCAAGTGTGAATACGCGTTTTTTGCGAACACCCCCCGCATTATATGCGTGGGGGCTGAAGCCGACGACTGCAAACTTTCAGGTTATATTCATATATACATAAACGACCGCACATGAGGCATCATAATACTTTCAGGCAAAAGTATAAACACAGCCTTTATTATTCAATAAAACATTGTTTTTACAATGGGAATACATGTCACTAGAACATAATATTCTTTGAGCACTGCGCCTCTGTCGAACGAGCGCCTTCAAGGACTTCTTTAAAGTAGTGCTCGGCAGCTACTCGGCCCACGGCCGAACCCTGTGTTGCAATAGTGGTGGCCTCCATCTCTGCCCAGTATGTCTTGACACGGGCAAGTGCCATCCGCGCACCCTCTATGCATGCCGACCTCTTCATAGCATCGATGTGCGGCACAACACCAAGGAATTGTTGCACTAAACTAAAGTAACAATTCTGCCTTGGCCCTTCCGGCCACAGATGATCCACAACAGACCTCATGGCAAGTCTGGACAACCTATGGAGCTCGGCCCACTCGGCCATTCGCTCATTCAACAGTAGCGGACGCACTGGAGCATGGAACTGTGACCAGAACAGCTTTTCCACTTCACGATCTTTTTGATCCTTGAAGTACTCGGCCGCATCAGCAGCACTTGCTGCCAAATCTACGTATGCGTCTGCAGAACTCCATAGTTGGTCAAGAGGGGCATACTTCGGATCTCCGAACTTAGTCCGCAACAAAAAGGGCTTCCCAGCCACGATATCTCCAGCTTGACGCAGCTCCTCCTTCGTCGCTCTGATTTTGGAGCGGGTTTCCTTGGCTGCTACCATGGCCTTCTTCAGGTTCGTCGCCTTCGCTCGGTTTTATTTTTCAAGAAACTGGTAACGGTCGGCGGCATCTTTCAACTCAACGGCCATCTTGGCCATTCTTTCCTTGCTCTGGCAATGCGCGGCCTGTTCGGCCCTCGGCTCTTTGACCGCCTTTAGAGCGGCCGCATAGCTATTTCTCGCTTGTTCCTTGGCTCGGGTAAGTTTCGCCCGAAGGGTCTCCACGGTGGCAGCTCCATCTGCAGTCACAACATATTAAATATACTGGCATCATGCTCCTCTTACTATGTGTTGATCACCGGAGAAATCACATGCCCTGTGCCTCGTCGAGCCGCTTGTTGACAAGCACGATGTCAGCATCTGCCGCATCAAGTTGCCGCTTTAGCTCGACAAACTCATCAGTCCGGCTAGACACCGGACCTTCAGCCACCTGCACATGAAGGCAGTCTGATTATTACCTGGGACTATGATCCTCTGTTTGCCGCCGTTCTCGACGGCAACCAGAGTCTCAGGGGCTACTATCTGCATAGGGCACACCTAACGTGTGCGGTACTGTCAAAAACATACACTATTTCACGTACCTCAAAGGCTTTCAGCAGACTCATAAAAGCTTCATGCAACCCGCTTTCGGCGGATGAAATCCTTGCAATCATCGTACCCATTAGCGTACGATGTGCTTCTGAGATGGCCGCTTGCTCCAGAAGATCCTTCATTGCGTCCGACCACACGTTGTACGGTTCCAGACTCTTTCTGTTGCTCTCTTTAGGAGCCGAATACTGAGGACTTCGGGCGGGCCAAAGGATTACCCTCTGGCCTTGGGGGATCAGAAGAAAGCCTCCGCGACGACACTTCAGGGTCGCCCGCCTCATGGGGCGGGGTGGCAGGGGGAGGTGTTTCGCTCTCCATCATCTCCGGAAGAAGATTCCCCGAAAATGAACTCTGTCGAGAAGGGCTACGATCCAAACTGCAAGATATATGCTTCGGTTATTATCTTCAGAAGTAATGTAAGATATTTTTACTATTAAGTACTTTTTGTTTACTTACAGCTCGGTAGAGGGCTGATCCCCTTGCGGACACTGTGCGGCAAGAGTACCCTCCGAGGCAGGACCCTCTGGCGAAGATTTCTTCCCCCGTTTGGAAACCTTTGTTTCTGGGTCTTCCGAGGTGGTCCTCTTCCTTCCTTGGGGAGAGGGAATTTCAAATTCTTCTCCCTGGCTATCCTCCTTCTCGGAGGCGCTAATTCTCCCGGTTTGGATGAATAATGAGTGAGGCCCGCTTTCAGCCTCTTTATTCTCCCCTTTATCTTCCCCTGAGGGCGCCTAATAAGGCACCGGCTCGAGCATTCTGGCTAGTACTGGGTTTGCTGAACCTTCAGGAAGGGGGGCCGAACACCTGATCATCTTCGCCTTTGTTACCCAGAATAATGTTATGATAAATAAAAAGACAGCGTGTTCGGCCACGGGCTTACTTACTTGGGTATCTGGGCGATTGCAGCTCAGACCCGCATCCTCGGTGGTGTCCGAACACCTTATTTGTGGTCCGAAGAACAATTTGTACATCTCTTCGAGCGTCATTGCTGCAGAAGTGCTGAATAATTCATGGTCCTTCCAGGTTGAACTCCCACATACGGAGGGGTCGACGTTTGCAAGGCAGGACCCGACGAACTGGCATCACTTGCATTACCGAGACCAGGCTGACATCTCTCTCGAGGAATCTCGGATGCGACTCTTCAATATCGGCACATCATTTACTGGCCCCCAGTTCAGCCCCTTGTTGATCCATGACGTCAGTTGTGGTGGTGGGGCTGAGCGAAAGGCAGGGGCGGCTACCCACTTGGTACTCCAGGGAGCTGTGATATAAAACCATTCCTGCTGCCACAAACTGGACACCTCTGAGAAGGAACCCTCTGGCCATGGAGCATCAGCGCTTTTGCTTATTACGGCACCTCTGCACTCTGCGTGTCGCCCCTCGATCATCTTCGGCTTCACATTGAATGTCTTGAGCCACAGGCCGAAGTGTGGGGTAATGCAGAGGAAGGCCTCACACACGACGATGAACGACGAGATATGAAGGAGGGAATCCGGGGCCAGATCATGGAAATCCAGCCCATAATAGAACATCAGCCCCCTAACAAAGGGATCCAGAGCGAGGCCTATCCCTCGGAGGAAGTGAGAGATGAACACAATACTCTCATTGGGTTCGGGAGTGGGGATGACCTGCCCTCGGGCAGGCAGCCTATGCGAGATTTCGGCGGTCAGATATCTGGCCTCTCTCAGCTTCTTGATGTCCTCCTCTGTGACAGAGGAAGGCATCCACCGACCTTGGAGGTTGGAACCGGACATGGTTGAAGGTCCGAAGCGCCTGACCTGAGCCTTGGGTGTTGAAACTCGAGTCGGGGGAAGAATTCGATTGAGCACAAGAGGGAAAAAAGGACAGGCCTTGGCCTCTTTATAAAGAGGGTGAATATCAAGCATCCTCCTCGTGGCCGTTTGGGACTTGCCTAAAATCGAGGAGTCATACCAACAAGCACGATTGGGTTACCCATGTCCGTATTGATGAGAATCCTGTAATAAGGGGGACACGATCTCTGCTTTGACAAGCCGTGTCAGGAAAACCACCTCGCGATATGTGCAGTGCTAGTTGAGAAAAACGGTTCGAATAAAGACCGGGCCATGGCATGATGTCATGTTGCTAAACGTGTTAGCAGATTAGGTTTGTGAAAATATTATTCTCTCTACGGTGGTATGTGGAACTTGTTTTGCAGAGCCGGACACTATCCTTGTGTTCAAAATCTTCTATGGAGTATTCGGAGGAGGAACTCGCCTTGCAATGCCGAAGACAAATCTGCGCGCCGGACTCATCGTCATTGAAGCCTGGTTCAGGGGCTACTGAGGGAGTCCTGGATTAGGGGGTCTCCGGACAGCCGGACTATATCCTTTGGCCGGACTGTTGGACTATGAAGATACAAGATTGAAGACTTTGTCCCGTGTCCGGATGGGACTTTCCTTGGCATGGAAGGCAAGCTTGGCAATACGGATATGTAGATCTCCTCCCTTGTAACCGACTTTGTGTAACCCTAGCCCCCTCCGGTGTCTATATAAACCGGAGGGTTTAGTCCGTAGGACAACAACAATCATACCATAGGCTAGCCTCTAGGGTTTAGCCTCTACGATCTCGTGGTAGATCAACTCCTGTAATACTCATATCATCAAGATCAATCAAGCAGGACGTAGGGTATTACCTCCATCAAGAGGGCCCGAACCTGGGTAAACATCGTGTCCCCTGCCTCCTGTTACCATCCGCCTTAGACGCACAGTTCGGGACCCCCTACCCGAGATCCACCGGTTTTGACACCGACAATATTACTTAAGAACTCCCACTTAGATAGACATCCCTCTAATCATCTAAGTGATCACGTGATCCAAATCAACTAAACCATGTCCGATCATCACGTGAGATGGAGTAGTTTTCAATGGTGAACATCACTATGTTGATCATATCTTCTATATGATTCACGCTCGACCTTTCGGTCTCAGTGTTCCGAGGCCATATCTGCATATGCTAGGCTCGTCAAGTTTAACTTGAGTATTCCACGTGTGCAACTATTTTGCACCCGTTGTATTTGAACGTAGAGCCTATCACACCCGATCATCACGTGGTGTCTCGGCACGAAGAACTTTCGCAACGGTGCATACTCAGGGAGAACACTTATACCTTGAAATTTAGTGAGAGATCATCTTATAAAGCTACCGCCGACTAAGCAAAATAAGATGTATAAAAGATAAACATCACATGCAATCATAATATGTGACATGATATGGCCATCATCATCTTGTGCCTTTGATCTCCATCTCCAGAGCATCGTCATGATCTCCATCGTCACCGGCATGACACCATGATCTCCATCATCTTGATCTATATCAATGTGTCGTCATATGGTCGTCTCGCCAACTATTGCTCTTGCAACTATTGCTATCGCATAGCGATAAAGTAAAGCAATTATTTGGCGCTTGCATCTTATGCAATAGAAAGACAACCATAAGGGTTTTTCCAGTTGCCGATAACTTCAACAAAACATGATCATATCATACAACAACTTATATCTCATCACGTCTTGACCATATCACATCACAACATGCCCTGCAAAAACAAGTTAGACGTCCTCCCTCCCCGTATATAAAGGAGTAGAGGAGGGGGCGGCCACCCTTGGCGCGTCCCATGAGGAGTCCTACTCCCACCGGGAGTAGGACTCCCCCCTTTCCATGTTGGAGTAGGAGAGGAGAGGAAAGGAGAAAGATGGAGAAAGGAAAGGGGGGGGGGGCGCCGCCCCCTTCCTAGTCCAATTCGGACTTGGGAGGGGAGGGGCGCACGACTGCCCCTTGGCCGCCTCCTCCTCTTCCACCAATTGGGCCCATGAGGCCCATTAACCTCCGGGGGGTTCCGGTAACCCCCCGGTACTCCGGTATATATCCGATAACCCTCGGAACCATTCCGGTGTCCGAATATAGTCGTCCAATATATCAATCTTCATGTCTCGACCATTTCGAGACTCCTCGTCATGTCCGTGATCACACTCGGGACTCCGAACTACCTTCGGTTCATCAAAACACATAAACTCATAATATAACCATCATCGAACTTTAAGCGTGCGGACCCTATGGGTTCGAGAACTATGTAGACATGACCGAGACATGTCTCTGGTCAATAACCAATAGCGGAACCTGGATGCTCATATTGGCTCCTACATGTTCTACGAAGATCTTTATCGGTCAAACCGCATAACAACATACGTTGTTCCCTTTGTCATCGGCATGTTACTTGCCCGAGATTCGATTGTCGGTATCTCAACACCTAGTTCAATCTCATTACCGGCAAGTCTCTTTACTCGTTCCGTAATACATCATCCCGCAACTAACTTATTAGTTGCAAGGCTTGCAAGGCTTAAGTGATGTGTATTACCGAGTAGGCCCAGAGATACCTCTTCGACAATCGGAGTGACAAATCCTAATATCGAAATACGCCAACCCAACAAGTACCTTCGGAGACACCTTTAGAGCACCTTTATAATCACCCAATTACGTTGTGACGTTTGGTAACACACAAAGCGTTCCTCCGGTAAACGGGAGTTGCATAATCTCATAGTCATAGGAACATGTATAAGTCATGAAGAAAGCAATAGCAACATAGTAAATGATCAAGTGCTAAGCTAACGGAATGGGTCAAGTCAATCACATCATTCTCCTAATGATGTGATCCCGTTAGTCAAATGACAACTCATGTCTATGGCTAGGAAACTTAACCATCTTTGATTCAACGAGCTAGTCAAGTAGAGGCATACTAGTGACAATCTGTTTGTCTATGCATTCACACATGTATCAAGTTTACGGTTAATACAATTCTAGCATGAATAATAAACATTTAATCATGAAATAAGGAAATAAATAATAACTTTATTATTGCCTCTAGGGCATATTTCCTTCAGTACATTACCGAGAGGGCCCAGAGATACCTCTCCGACAATCGGAGTGACAAATCCTAATCTCGATCTATGCCAACTCAACAAACACCATCGGAGACACCTGTAGAGCACCTTTATAATCACCCAGTTATGTTGTGACGTTTGGTAGCACACAAAGTGTTCCTTCGGTATTCGGAAGTTGCATGATCTCATAGTCATAGGAATATGTACAAGTTATGGAGAAAGCAATAGCAACAAACTAAACGATCATTGTGCTAAGCTAACGGATGGGTCAAGTCAATCACATCATTCTCTAATGATATGATCCCGTTAATCAAATGACAACTCATGTCTATGGTAGGAAACATAACCATCATTGATTCGACGAGCTAGTTAAGTATAGGCAAACTAGTGACACTCTGTTTGTCTATGTATTCACACATGTACTAAGTTTTCGGTTAATACAATTCTAGCATGAATAATAAACATTTATCATGATATAAGGAAATATAAATAACAACTTTATTATTGCCTCTAGGGCATATTTACTTCAGAGGAGAACACTGCAAACCGCGCGAAAAAGGGAGGTGTGGCTGGCCTGCTTGAGCGCCATCTCCACCCCATAAAAGTGGAGTTCTATGAGACGTTTGGATGAAACAAGGCACCAAAGAGCTCTTGCTCAATAGGAGGAGGGGGAAGAGAACTCAACGAACCACGCGAAAAAGGAAGGTGTGGCTGGCCTGCTTGAGCGCCATCTCCACCCCATAAAAGTGGAGTTCGATGAGACGTGTGGATGAAATAAGGCACCAAAGAGCTCTTGATCAATAGGAGAATGGGAAGGAGAACTCAGCGAACCGCGCGAAAAAAGGAGGTGTGGTTCGCCTGCTTGAGCGCCATCTCCATCATCTTCTTGCCCTCCATCTACTCCTTGCCTCTTCTTGTGCCTCTGTTTTGGCTATGCTTTTTGGGTCTAACTGGAATTGTGTACTCTTTCTCTTGCCGCAGATGGTGTGTGACTGGAACTGTTGCATGCACAAGACTGTAAATAAGGGATAGGCGTGCACAGGGCATGATCACTAGTATATGAAGGTCTTGGGTGTCATGTTGTTGTTCAGCTGCCTCCCCACTGCGGAGGCCTCGGCCAGGGACTAGAGAGCGTCCTAGGGCCCTTTTGTAGGTGCATATGTATGTCACATGTGTATGATGGGAGTGATGTATGTCGTGACTGTGAATGATGTGAGTGGAGAATATTTGCAATGAACTGTATGTTTGAGCAAATCTTTCACGAACCGCAGTGATCCCCTCTTAATATCAAGAACAGAACGAAAAGTCTATGCTTAATATCTTTGTTTCTCCGTTTTTCAGCAATATTGAATCAAGTGGGTCCATGATTCACACACATATATGTTTCCACGAGGACTAAAACCCGTGATATACTTAACAAACATGATTAGTCCCTTATATGTATATTTTCATCAACATCAAAATAAAAATAAGGGCATGATTGCATTTTTGACAGAGCGACGTCGGCGTTTATTGCCTTTGTTGCTCGGCACTCCTCCCTCCTCACCATCCAAACCAACATTCACGCATGACCTCTCCAGCACCGGGATCGTGTCTAAGTGCGGCCAGTAGGAACAAGGGTCCAGGGGTAGTTATCCTTGTTTGTTAGTCGGTTAGTTGCTTCTTGGTATTTATGTATGTAGGGTAATTAAATGAATACTCTTCCCATAGCTTGCTTAACTTTCTGGCTGGAGTTGGTCTTTGCGGCTATGGTGCAGCGGGTCATCTAGTGAGATGAAGGATGAAAATAAGCCAGAGAGGTTTGGCATGTTGACGGAGATGCAAAAAAAAAAGTTAAGCTCAAAAAAGAAAGTTTGCTATCAATGAAGATTCCGAGGAGCAAAAGCTCTTGTATGTCAAGGTGCGCGGCTTGGATTCCTGTTTTTTATGGTTACGACTTGGATTCTAATGTGGCGAAGTTTGTTTCGGCCTTTGGCAGGGACAAGTTCTTTTGCTTTTGGGGTCGATGGGCGGTAAAAGAAACTTGTCAAACATACAATGCTGCTAGTTGTTGTATTTTTTTAAAAAATATTTAAATGATCTTGAAAGGAAAAACGCTGCAAAAGAAAAAGGAAACTGGAAAGGAAAAACGCTGCAAACAGCTGGTAAATGGGCTTGGCCCAAGGTGATGTCTGTGCGAGCAAGAAATAAAATACGTACTCCTCTAGAGAAGTAGAGATACAGATAGGCGGCCGGCGACTGAGAAGGGTCCGATCGATCGATCCAGTAGCATAGGATAGGATAGGGGAGGATGAAGAATCATGGCGGCAAGGGGAAGAGGAAGAGGCTGGACGACGACGACGGCGCAAGAAGCAGCGATGAGCTCGAGGAGCAGTCGGCCGGAACCGGAAACCAGCAGCAGCAGCGGCACGGAGGGGGAGGGCGAGGGCGAGGGCCGGTCCATCTTGTTCGTGGTAAATATCTTGATCGGCAGCAGTCGCGCGGTGGCCTCCCTCTACAAGGTGGACTATCCCTACCCGTGCTCCCCGAGAGCGAGAGCGAGAGCGAGGCGGCTGCGCCCGATCGCCACCATGGATGCCACGGCCGGCATCACCTACGTGCCCCTGCACACACGCAGTCGCAGTCGCAGCCGCAGCAGCAGGTGGATCGTCGCCATCAGCGCCCGCCGCACCACCGTCTTCGACGCCGACGCCAAGGTGTTCATCTCTGGGCCGGACCTGCTCAGCGAAAAAGAATCCCCCGCGCTCGTATACGTGGACGTGGAGGACAAGATC
Source organism: Triticum aestivum (assembly GCF_018294505.1). Taxonomy (NCBI): domain Eukaryota; kingdom Viridiplantae; phylum Streptophyta; class Magnoliopsida; order Poales; family Poaceae; genus Triticum; species Triticum aestivum. The sequence goes on from NC_057794.1 coordinate 597,945,522, forward strand.
TACGCCCTCTCAACCTTTCCCCAGATCAAGGGAGAACGAGATCTGGAGCCCTGGTTCGAGGTCCTTGACCTGTCCAGTGCCAGAGTCGTCGACGGGCGCCTCCAGGGCTGCTCCTGGGAGGAGCTGCCCAGCCCGCCTTGCTTCCCGTCTCCGTCTCGGCTGGCCCCGCATGAGCTGAGATATCCGCCTATGGTCACCGTGCACTCGTACGTGCTCGTCGGCTCCTACTTACTCATGTCGCTCAAGTCGGCGACCCGCCATGCCACCCATGCGTTCCACACCGTCTCGTCCAAGTGGCAAACGGTTGATGATGGCAAGAGTCTGCCTTTCGTCGGCCTCGCCACCGTGCATGACGCCGCAGCCGGCGTATACCTCGGCGAGTCATCTGCGGACAACCGATGGTGGTCTCGCGTTGGCCAGCCCTCCTAACCGCTTACCACATCAAGCTCCTTCCCAGCAACAATGACAAGGCCGAGGAGGATAATCCTGCCATGAAGTTATCCGTCACCGGGATTCCAGTAATATCATCCTCTGAGACGACGACGACGGCCGGTAATGGTGATGGTGATGGTGTTGTCGTTAAGGGGATCTTCTGCTCTTCTCTGCATAATAACGGTGGGAGCTTGTGTTCGTTGAACTGGAGATGTCGCAAGCGCATTCGGTACTCTCGGGATTATGACCTCCTTGCTGATGAGATTTATCTGCCAAACAAGGCTTACATAACCTTGAAAACCTATCAAATGGAGGAGGACACCTGCTCTCTATCTCTTGTAGAGCAGGAGGACAAGACAATACACACCAAGAAGATTGCAATCCCTGAGCAACGTGGAGAGCACGAGTTCAAGATTCGCACTAAATCTGGAGGCTTGGTTTACCCAGATTATCTCACTGTTCTGTAATGCATACACGCACGCACGCATGCATATGATATGAGCTTCAGTAAATTTGTAGCACCTTCTTTTTATATATAATTAATAATCTCTTGAAACGATTACATATGAAATTTTATCATCCCTCCTGCCATGACATCATTGACCTTTGTGTTGCAGCATTGCTTATAGCTTAGCTGCAAAAGTAAGTTTTCGTCCTCCACCATACTGATATGGACTACTTGTACGTCAACGGTCTAGCAACTCTCTTGATGCATTGGTTTGGTCACTGTCTCCGGCCGCCTAGGGAGGGAGGGGTTTTGATCCTTGTGAAAGTGTCTGGGTTTGGAGGGCGTATGGTTCACAATCTGTTATCATCTTTAATTTGTGCTATATATGTTCATATGTACTCCCTCCGTTCGGAATTACTTGTCGCAGAAATAGATGTATCTAGATGTATACTACAGTTCTAGTTAGTTTTGACTGAGAATATTAGTTTTGATTTGCCCATGATGCGAATTAAATTCAGAAGAAAAAAAATGCTTTTGTTTTGGTTCAGACTCACTGAATGCTCCCTCTTGATTGTAGTCGAAGATCCTCATCGGTAGTAATAAGTGCGAGACGAGAAACACACAAGATGTGTTGGTTCAGAATTAAAACATTTCCAGACTAGTTTCAGATTTGGAAGAGTGTGCGTGTATGTATGGTTTGTCACTTGATTTGGAGCAGAGTTTCAGAGTTTGCTGTATGGTTAGTCAGCTGCAGGTACATTTGTTCATGGTACAGATTGATTGTTAGGAGAGAGAGAATCCATGCATGCATGTTTCAAATGTCCATTGTATATATTGCCAGAAATGTCACCCAGGATTTGTTACTATCTATCTATCTATCTATCTAGGAGAGAGAGACAAGATCAAGTACTAGTGCTACATCTATCTATCCATTATATATATTTTTAGTTTTTGAAGGCAGAAAAGGCTCTAGATGAGGGAGGGAGAAACTAGTGGTATCTGCAACAAGAGGAGAGTTAAAAGAGGGGCAATGCAATGCAATGCAATATTAATTCCAGTAGGTGGACTGGAAGCAGTGTTGCATGCTAGAGTGGTGCTTTCAGTATGCAAGGCCATCCGCCACTAGCCATGGCCCCAAACAAGATAACGACCAACGCCAAGCGGCGGGGATGCTTAATGAAGATTCAGTTTATATCATCAAGACACTTGATGAGCATGAGCACATAATGAATGTGTTTCTTGTTTCATAATTGGAGTTGGAGTTGGAGATGCAAATCATGGGAAAGAATCTTCTTCTACTTTCCTGCTACAGAATGTTCTTCTGCTATGCCTGCCCACCTACTACTCTACTGGTGCAAAATCCAGCTCAAGCTTATAAAGTATGCTACTTGGATGTAACATTAGACAGAATTAACTAGAGAAATCTATCGTATCTATAACTTTTGTTGCATATCTCAGAAGAGAAGCAAAAGATTTTGTAACATTTCACCTCAACATTAAACCCTGAAACAAGTACCATCATCCAGATCAAACACACCAAGAAACAAGCCAAAAATAATAATGCATGGCATCACAAACCACACACGACAGCATTCATTCATTCATTCATTCATTCAAAACAAGGACGACCATACTACCATAGCATTCCACCAACCAATTCCAATTCCGAATCACGGCGCCTTTTTTGTTCGATTCAACGACGAACTAACAGCTCAACGCAGGATCAGGATCAGGCTAGGTAGGTAGGGAACACGTACGACAACATAAGATATATAAGTAGATAGCCTAACACAGCAGCATAACGATAATAATCTCATCAGGCAGACAGATCAAAATAATAGTGCTTGGCCTTGGAGTGCGAAGCTAGAGCACCCTCGCTGTTGAATATATGTCCTGCGCAAAATCAATCAACAGAGATTCACCAAGTTAGCAACACTGGAATCCACAGTCATCATCTAATAACTGTCCAAACAGAAATATATATAGCACAAGAGAAAAGACTTGGGTGACTTGTCGCTGGTAGCCGGGGTCTTGCCTGCCTTCTTGGCCGGGTGAGGAGTCGCCACATGGACAGCCCCCTTCTTGTCACCTCCAAACAAAGGGCATCATTATTAGCAAACAACCAAGGCCACACCATATCATGGGCTGCTCACATTCATTATTGCAAGGCTGATTGATATCACACACACACACAATGTTATACCTGTCTTGTGGCCTGACGGTGTTGCAATCTTGGCCTTCTTGTCAGTAACAGGGGTCTTGAACACACTTGTGAATAGTGAATAGCACCATTTTGTCAGGTGTATATGATGGTAACAAACTAGCATCAGCAAGAAAAACTATAATAATAACATTGACAAGAGCACATCAAGAACGAGCATACTACCCTGGGTGGGTGTTTCTTCTTCCTCATCATCATCATCATCATCGCTGTCATCATCCTTGTTAGATTTTCCCACATCCTTGGCAGCAGCCTTAGACTTGACGCGGGAGGGAGCGGCGCATTGGTGGTCTTGGGTTGTCATGACGCTGGATGGACAGCTCCCTTGATGCATTGATTTGGAGGGGTTTTGATCCTTGTGAAAGTGAGATGAAATGTCTGGCTTTTGGGGCGTGCGTCATACGGCTCAAGCAGAAACACAAATTTTCAACGAATATTAGAAAAAAGGTTCAAAACTTCATCAGCCACTGAATTGGGTCGATTTGCCTTGAAGATATCAAATAAGAAAAATCAAATGTTGGTTCTAGTTGAAGATCCGCAGCAACGGTAGTAATAAGTGCAAGAAACACAAGATGTGTTGGCTGTCATATAGGTTCAGAAATTAACAATTTCAGACTAGTTTCAGATTTGTTTGTAGTTGATGCAAGGGAGGGACACCATTCCTGAGAGAGACAAGATCAACTATACATTTATCTAGCCTAGCCTAGCCTAGCCTAGGAGGGGAAGGAGAGGAAAAGGAGGGAGAAATTGGAGCCTGCCTGCCTGGTGTATCCTTGTTCCTAGAGCCAGCCTTGTGTACATACTTCTAGTTGGCTCACAATCTGAACAAGAGTGGTAGCCCAGCCCAGCCAATTAGTTTTTGCTTATATGATATGCTACCATTAGACAGGATTAACTTGTTGCATTTTTCTTCATGTCAAAAGACTTTATAACATTTCACCTCAACATCAAACAAGTGCAGCAACCCACTTCAAAAACATCAAGAAACAAGCCAAAAATATGTCCCAAACCACACAGGATTCATTCATTCAAAACCATGATGACCATAGCATTCCACCAACCAATTCCAATTCCGAATCACAGCGGCTTTTTTGTTCGATTCAACAACAAACGCATCAACACTAACAGCTCAACGGTTTCTCCCTTCCCTTCCCTCGGGATCAGGCTAGGTAGGTACGACAACATAATAAGATATAGCAGATAGCCTAACACAGCAGCATAACGATAATAATCTCAATAGGGCAGACAGATCAAAATAATAGCAACTGGAGCCAGCCAGCCAGCCAACACCTTCCTCTCCTCTTCACTTGGCCTCGTGCTTTGCCTTGGAGTGCGAAGCTAGAGCGCCCTCGCTGTTGAATGTCCTGCGCAAAACCAATCAAGAGAGATTCACCATGTTAGCAACACTGGAATCCACAGTCATCATCTAATAACTGTCCAAACAGAAATATATATATAGCACAAGAGAAAAGACTTATTACTTGCTGCACGACTTGCACGCGACCGACCCTCCAGACTTGGGCGACTTGTCGCTGGTAGCCGGGGTCTTGCCTGCCTTCTTGGCCGGGTGAGGAGTCGCCACATGGACAGCTCCCTTCTTGTCGCCTGCAAACAAAGGCCATCCATCATCAGCAAACAACCAAGGCCACACCATATCATGGGCTGCTCACATTCATTGCAAGGCCGATTGATATCACACACACAATGTTATACCTGTCTTCTGGCCTGACGGTGTTGCAATCTTGGCCTTCTTGTCAGTAACAGGGGTCTTCAACACGCTTCCAGCCGCCCTCTTCTTCCCAGTCTCTTGCTTCTGAATATCAGCATAATGTTGGGTGTCAGGTAACAAACTAGGCATCCAGAGAGAAAATTATAATAAAACATCGACATCAAAAACAATCATACTACCTTGGGTGTTTCTTCTTCCTCCTCATCAGAGCTATCCTCACTATCATCAGAGGAATCATCACCGCCCTCACTATCATCCTACAATAATATGTGACCAGCAGCTTCAGTCAAGCATCCATTCATATGCATATATACCATAATAGCTAGATTAACAATTTCGGTCAAGCATCCATTCATATGCATATATACCATAATAGGTAGATTAACAATCTCGGTCAAGCATGAATTCATATGCATATCTATCATAATAGGTAGATTTAACAATTTCAGTCAAGCATGAATCTATATGGATATGTACCATAATAGTAGATTATCAAATTCAGTCAAGAATCAATCTATATGCATAGCTACCACAAATAGGTGAAAAACAATTTCAGTGAGCACAAACTATGCATATCTACCATAATAGGTGATGGCAGTTTCAGTCAAGCATCAATCTAGAAAAACCTAGACCAGGCCATATATATAACATAAACAAATTATGGGGCGACAATTAAATGAACTCACAGAATCATCCTCCATGGGAATCAATGCTCCATCATCACCAGAGTCATCTTGGCTGTCATCCTCATCACTGTCATCATCATCATCGCTGTCATCATCCTTGTTAGATTTTCCCCCATCCTTAGCAGCAGGCTTGGACTTTGAAGGGGCAGCAGTGTCAATCTTAACCTGCTTCTTCTGCTCCTTGGCTTCAGGTTTGCCTTGAAAAGGAAGAAAGAAGAAAAATGCATTGACAAGGGTCATCATCTCTCCATTTCCACTGGTGTTCCATCCAAGATAGATGTGACTAGAAGCAACGGGGGAAATGTGCATACCATTCTCCTTGGTGAGTGCTGGAATGATGGTGTCTTGCTCCTCCTCAGACTCTTCCTCGGAATCAAAATCCATCGTGGAAGCAGGGGAAAAGGCAGGTCAAGGAAACAAGACTCTCAAGTAGCACATACTTGATAAGGAAATATTATTACGAGTATATATGTAAAAAAGGATATTCATCTCCGTCGGCAGGCTGGAAAACCTTGTAGCCAGAGAAGAAGACGCTGGACGTCTTGGAATTGTGTGAGAGCTCAAACTCCTTCTCAAAGACGAGGTCGAACTGGATCTGAGGGAACTTGTCAGTAGAGAGGGTCCCGATGGCTAGCTTCTGGTCGCCAATCTTGACGAACATGGTAGCCTTGTCATCCTTCTTGACTTCACCAAGGGCACCCTGGCATGGAAACACGAACGCACACATAAGAGGAGGAAGAAATGAATAATGACCAAACAAAAAAAATATTTCAATCATGAAGCAATACTATAATAATATTTCAATCATGAAGCAATACTATAATTCACCCGCAAAAAAAAGAAGCAATACTATAATAATAATAATAATAGAATAGGTAGAGAAGAGTTAATTGATATGGTGAGGACAAGAGAGCAGCAGCAGACCTGGGAGAGATGGAGGAAGTGGTCATCATCAGGTGAAACCTTGAGGGACTGGTTAGGCTTAACCTCAAGGCCTGCACAGCACAAACATTATTAAAATTAAAAAAATGAAGACATGCACAGAGACAGTAGATTGATTGATTGATTTTTTTAAAAAAAAATCATCATACTCACGTTTTTAACAAGCCATTAGATTACAGAGAGACAGAGTATCTAATCAATCAATCATGTTATTGTGGGAGCACCATACAACAGCAGTAAGTAGACAGACAGACAAACATGTTATTGCTAGGGTTTGACGGCTCGGCTCGGCTCGCTGAAATCCAATCCAATCCAATCCAATCCAATGCGCTAAACTAATCTAATCTAATACGAGTAGTAGGATGGACGATATACATACATACATACATACATACATACCAAACCAACCAATTTGGGCGGCGGCGGAGAGAGGAGGAAGGAATGCTTGCTTACCCCAGAACTCCATGTCAACCGGCGGCGGCGGAGGGTGGCGGCGGTCTAGGCGGAGGGTGGCGGCGGAGGGATGGGATGGGATGGGTTGGATTGGGGAATGGACTGGGGGTTTGGAGCGGAGCCTTTTAAAAGACCCAGGGCACGAACCCGCCGTCCGATCATGCGCTCCGCGGCATCCTGGCCCTTGGTTCATCCCTCCCTAACCTAGACGCGACTGGACTGGACTGGACTGGACTGGACCCGATAGATGATGCGTGGGTGGGTGGGCCGACTGCATGGGCTGCACTGCACCGCCTGCCCTAACCTATCTTACTACTACTGGACTACTTTTTTTTATATTTGTTTTTATTTCTTTCTTTCATTCTTCATCTTCTCCTCAAGTGTTTTTAATTATCAACTTCTTTCTCCACAAAATTCAAAATCAGATCACTAAATTCAATAAATGTTCACAAGCACATCACCAACACTTTTTAAATTCACAGACATTTTTTTTCAAAATCACCAACATTTTTTTTAACCCATGAATAGTTTTTTTTCGAGAAAAATACCAATCTATTCATTTTCAATCATGGCAATACAACCAACACCATAAATAAATAATAAAAATTGTATCCACATCCGTAGACCACCTAGCAACGACTACAAACACTTAAGTGAGCCGTCATCGCCCCTCCCTAGCTAGAGCAGGGCAAAACTTGTTGTAGTACACAGTCGGAAAGTCGTCGTGCTAAGGCCCCATAGGACCAGCACAACAGAACAGCAAACGCCTATCGGGAGCTCCCTCGAATTGTGCACTTGGATCGGGGAGCGCCTATTCAAGTCTAAAGTTCACGAATTTGAGAGAAGATCATGAGTTTGAACAAATGTTCATGAATTTGTTGTATGATCATGAGTTTGAACAAATGATCATGAGTTAGAATTTGAGAGAAGATCGGGGAGCGCCTATTTAATTGATGCTTAGTGTATAAAGTATACAAGCACTGCATCTGCCTTGCATAGCCCAGTCTAACATTGGGTGGGGCTGTTTGGAAGTAGTACATTTGTTGTTGCAGCAGGATTAGCAGCAAGCACGAACAAACTCCTAACGCCTGGGTCAGGGTCAGGGTCAGGGGCAGGGTCAGGCTAAGCAAAGTGCAGACGCAGGGGTATGCCCAGGCTAGTCGGGAATTGCTTCTGTGGACATCAACCAAACCATTTGTTTTTTTGAAAAGAATACAAAAGCATTCCATTAACAAGGCAAGCTGGACTCACCAGCGACAAGGTTTTTTACATCCCTAGGGAGTGGATAGTATTTCGCTGTGCACACAAAGACGTTGCTGGAGTCGGAGGAGAGTTTGGTGCTTGTGATGATTGCTGGCCCTCTCTTGATTCCAGCTTTAGGAGTGGACCTTGCTGCTGGCGGTGTCTCCTTTGTTGGTCCCCCTTGTTGGAGTCGGAGGAGAGTCTGTCTATCCTTTGTTTAGGGTTAGGGTTTAGGGTTTTTCTCAGAGGAGAGCTTGGTGCTTGTGATGATTGTTGGTCCTTTTTCGGTCTCTTGATCACTGCAGTTGGAGTTGCTTGTGAATCTGGTTGGTTGTCCTTGCTCGGCCTCCCAAGCGGGTTTCACGGCAGCCTCTTGCATTTGAATGGCCTCTCTTGATCCCTGACGAATCGCCTCCTCCTCCGGATCCATTCTGAAAAGTCCAAGCTTGGCCTCTGTCGGTGACTGGGGAGGAGTCCAGCAGCACACAACAACCAGCATTCTCCTCCGAGTCCAAGGAGGAAACTTGCACACTGTTTTGTCCGAGGTCAATTTTTTTCTTCTAATACACCTTAAACATTTTTCAAATACAAATTTAACATTTTCTTAATATATGATCAAAACACACATTTTAAACATTTTTTAAATGCTTGGTTAACATTTTTAATACAAGAGTAACTTTTTTTTAATACTTGGTCAACATTTCCCTATACACACTTTTAAACTTTTTCAAATGCTCGATTAACAGTTTTCAAATAAGAAGATTACATTTTTTAATACATGGTCAACATTTTTTCTATACACATTTAAAATTCCTAAATGCTTGATTAATATTTTTCAAATACTTGTTCAACATTTTTATTAACATTTTTTTGTAGATGATCAAAAAGATTCATCATTTTTTAATACATAATCAACTACTCCCTCCGTCTCATAATGTAAGACGTTTTTTGACACTACACTAGTGTCAAAAAATGCCCCATAGACGGAGGGAGTACCTTTCTATACACGTTAAACATTTTTCTGAATTCTTGATTAACATTTTTCAAATACTCATTCAACATGTTCCAAATGCTTGATCAACATTTTTCAAATTCTTGTTCAACATTTTTCAAATGTTTTTTGTAGAGTGTTATTTGTAATATATATATATATATATATATATATATATATATATATATATATTTAGAATATGTTGAAGTATAAACAAAAGTACAAAAATAATGCAAAAAACAGAAAAAAAATTGGTTGTGTCCTCTCGAGATATAGGGGCGCCCTGCAGGAAACGCTGGACTCGAGTGCCTCGGAGAAAACCGCGCCAGTCCCTCGCCCAAATAGGATCTTTCCTTTTTTTTCTTTTAGATTAGAAAAACAAAACAAAGCAAAACAAAGCAAAGGCGATGGAGGAGGGAGTATTTCCTTAGGCCTCTTCAAAGCAGAAAACGGGCACAGTAGACGCGTCCATGGATAGTGATACGGGAGTCGGCCATCCAACTCTATCCATCAAACATTTGGAGACATTTCAAACATAAATTTTAAAAAAACCAGACGATTTTCATGCAAGCCGAACGATTTTCATTTAAACTGAACCAAATTATTACATTTTTAACATATTTCAATTAAACAAATACAGACATGGTACTTTTTTTAAAACCTGGTCTAAATCTTCCCTAGTGGTGGGGGCGTCCCTTCCCTAGCTCTTCAAACTAGTCATAATGCAATTAATTCAAACCTGATGATCGACAAACATACTCATCATCATCATCATCTAGCAACTACTACAAAATAGTACGTACACCCAGTCAGTCCAGCATGCAGCCACACTTATCTTTTTACAACAACAATATAATCTATCTGTGTTACTCATACATGCATGCAGAAGAATTAATGTCGTGTTAATAATTTACTTTTTTGCAATGCACATGACAAACTGTTGAAACCAAACGCACCTGTAGAGATTTCGGAAATGAACAACAGACATGAACAAGCGGAGAATAAGCAAAGACAGTAGTCATGTTAGCGAGCAAGGAAGGACACAATAACAATAACATGCATGCAAATTCAGACATACACTTTCAGTCCAGTTCAGGCACTCACTCACCTTCTTCATTGCAAGCAAAGCGAGTGAGTGAATCAACATCCCTGATAGATACCACACAATAAACATCAATCACCTAACAGCAGCTATCAACATCCGCACTCCCCACAACCTAAACTAACACTCATCTCATCTTTGCGACGGACCCTACGTAGGTGGTCTCAGTACCACTGACTGACTGTCTGTTAATTAGGCAGGCCAGTCCTTCCTGATCTCAAAGCTGTACCTCATGTCTAGGTACACCTTCCCATCATCGTCGACAAACTGCAACACCAACCAAAATCAATCCAGGCAGTGCACACATACTACATATTAACCAACCAACTCTGGTTGGTATCACAAAAGAAAAGATAGATTCACTGCAACTAAATAGCTGGCACATGCAAACTTTTTCTATATATGTACCTTACCTTTAATCTAGCAGAATAGGAGCCCCTCGCAAAGATGCCGCTCGGGGTGCTATCTTCTTCAGCCTTGTATGTGTAGGGCTCCTGCTGAGGGCTGAATGTCCCCAGCATCACCTTCTGGTTCTCCACTGCAAAAACAGAGGGAACAGGACTCACTCAAAGAGTTATTTACTTATGATGATGGACAACATGTATGTATGTAGCTCCAGTTAGAGAGGGGACATGGATATCATGTGCAACGTTCAATCATGACGGTCATCACAATGAGTGGATCATTGCAGATTAACTCAACTATACTCAGTGAGTGAACTGCAGTCACACAGTATGCATCCAACATATAACACTGTGGGCGCCTTCTTCCTTCAGAATTAATTATGGACCATTCTGCTGCTACACACAGCATTCAGTCGTCCTATTTTTTGTTGAGACATACAGTATAATTCACTTAAGGATTATTGGGAGGGGCTGGCATTTTTCAATCAAGTTCTCGTTTTATGGAGGCACAGCTGCAGAGCATATATAACAAATTCTCATATTCAGCTCAACATTTGCTAATGTTATATTCTTGGGGTGTCTTCCTATTTTCGCAGGGATACATAATTTTCTTTAAGGATTATTTATTTCCCAACAATGGAAATGAGATAAAATCCACAATGTTGAAACCCAGCATGTCTTGAGCGACAGCAGGCGTTTTTGTTTTCACCTATGCTACTCTTCTTATTCTGTTCATCATAATGTCAAAAGAATATATGCAATGTAACCAAAACCTGCTCGAGACACAGCAGCCTAAGATGGAACTGAAAGTTAAAACCAGTGGATTCATTTTGTATCGTGAGTGGAACAATTATGTTGTCTCATAAGATGTTGAACAGACAAACACGGGAGTAAATCTTTGATGAAACAGAATAGCAGGAAAATATTACTTGCGACTACATACATCACATGCCTAGATGTACTGTAATTGGATAAGGTGTGAATTCAATTCAGTGACAAATAAGCAGGAAAATGCAAAGCAGGTTCAGATCAAAACAAGTATAGTGGTATATTTTGAAACAAATTCTCGTATTATGGAGGCACAGGCTGCAGAGCATATATAAGCAACAAAGATGAGGGATAGATATAACAATGCACATAGATAGATATAGATGTGTGTGTGTGTGTGTGTGTGTGTGTGTGTGTGTGTGTGTGTGTGTGTTTAATTGGATAAGGTGTGAATTCAATTCAGCGATAGACAGACTGTGGCGCCATGGTACTTTATGCAAATAAGCAGTAAACTGTAACCCAGGCTCAGATGTGTCAAAAACAAGTATACTAGTATATCTCAAGGAGCTGTCCTCATTTTTCAAACAAAATTATAATTTACATATATGAGCAACAAAGAGGATGGATGGATGGATGGATGGATGGATAACATTAGAGGTGTGTTTAATTAATTTATTTAAGGAGTTGTTTACAAGGAAAGGAAAGGAAAGGAAAGGAAAGGAAGGAAGTGGTCACCTTTTACTCCGGTCTTCCAGACGGTGTGCGAGTAGTTGAGACCGGACACGATGTTGTTGGAGACGGTGAAGGAGAAGCGGAAGCTGTAGGCGGTGCCGTCCTTGAGCATGAAGGCGTGGCCCTTGTCATCAGGCACAAACGGAATCGGCAAAACCAGGTCAGGCCTCCCTGGTGCCAAGATGGTGAGGTTGAGTATGGCCACCTCTGGTTCGACGGTCTCTGGACAATGGACATAGCCGCAGTGCATAGGAACGGAACAGTGAGTCAGTCTCACAACCGGTGTGATAATAATATAAGAAGATAAATTACAGATATGCAGCAGAGATACATCATCCATGCCAAGTGCTCTCTCTCTCTCTCTCTCTCTCTCTCTCTCTCTCTCTCTCTCCAAGGAAAAGCTGGTAACAAGTAGTGTTGTTTTAGTATAATTTAGTGTGTGTAATATATACTGGAAGAGATGCATCGTCTCTGTCAAGTGGTACATTTGCATTTGCATTGCAGACAGGCACTGTGAGACACAGACAGGTAGCAGTAGTAGAGTGAGTGAGTGAGTTACCAGCTCCAAGGGCAAGGAGGAGGTTGGTGGTGTGGACAGCATCTGGTCCGAGGAGCTGCTCCTTCCATCTGCGGAGGCTGTCGTCCTCCTCCCCCTCCTCCTCCTACATTACATATTTACGTAGATCCATCCACCCATTTGCAGTTTCAGTATCTACTACTAGTACCTACTCCATTAAAAAGAAAGAAAGAAAGAAAGAAAGAAAGAAAGATGCAGATGCAGGTGGAAGTTGCTTTGCTTGCCTTGTGGAGGTGGAGGTGTAGGAGGTCCTTGAGGGGAACCTGAGGGCCCAGCGCCATCTTCACCGCACCCATGTCCTCCTCCTCTTCTTCTTGCTCTTCTTCTTCTTCATCCTGCTCCTCCTCCTCCTCCGGCGGGACGCTGCTGACGGAGACGGACGCTTCCTCCTCCTGCTGATCCATCTTCACTCCCTGGATCCCCTCCCCTCCCTAAAGATTTAGAAGCAAAATCAAATCTTGGAGACGGCGAGCGGCGTGATTGATTTGGGGGAAAAGGGAAGGGAAGGGAAGGGGATGTGGGGATTTGTTTTTGCTCAGCAGCCAGCAGCACGGCAGCAGGCTTGGGGTTGGGGTTGGGGTTGGGGTTGGGGGGTTGGGTTGTTGTGCGATTCAGATTTTAGCTCAACTTTTGTTTTTTTTGTGACAGGGAAGGAAGCTCATGATGGGTGGATGTATGATTCGTCTCCACTTTCTTTCTTTCTTTCTTTCTTTCTTTCACAATTCACAAATACAAATAAAAAAATAGTTTTGCTAATTTGTCGTTAGGGTCACAACTAAAAAACCGTCTCTGCTAAATGCCAGGCATTAGTTAGTTCCGCTTTGCCCGAGGCCCAAGGTGGGGCGGGCAAGTGTGAGCCGACGGTAGCTAGTCTCAAATTTGATGATGTGAATCGACAATGTGGGGGAGGGGGCTTAGAGGGGATGAAGGAGAACAAGCGTGTGAGTCCGAAACAAAGTGGTTGAGAAGAATCACTAACATGCCAACTCTTAGACCAAAACATCACATAATCCTCCAAATTAACATGGACACTCGCAATGGCCCTATAATTCTCATTCAACTTAAGGATATCACACCACCAAAACGAACCACAGAGGACAGTGGCGTGGGGAACCACACCATCATAAATAAAGAGTTTCAAATCAAGGAGACTCAAGGGATATCAACTTTGTTATTAAACTTGTGCAGATGCTTAACCAACAAGCCCTGATTCTGAATATGAAGATTGATAATGCCAAGACCGCCCTCATCCTTAGGCCTACAAAGCAAATCCCATGCAGCTAAAGACTATTTGGGAGTATCAGAGTTTCCCTCCATAGACACTGCCTCTCAATGCTTTCAAGATGCTTGATAATTTCAAGAGGGATATGCAAACTATAGATAAAGTATATTGGCATGGAGGAGAGGACATGTCTTAAGAGTTGCAATCTTGCACCCTGATTTAATAAACAAGAGCTAGGAGATAATCTCCTCTCCAACCTATCCACCAAAGGGAGTAAATCCTTCCTAGCCTAGTAGCACCCACTAGCAGATCAAGATATGTAAAAGGCATGGTGCCCATCTTGCAATCAAATAGAGTGGATAACTTCAGAGCTTCTCCATCGGGGACATTGATGGGAACCAAAGATGACTTGTTAAAATTAACCTTTAGACTAGCAGAAGCAGAAAAGAAATGCATCATGTCTTTAAGAGAAAAGGAACTGATTATCCACTGTAGGTATAATTATATTGTATCATCAACATACTGCACAATGTGAAACTATTGATCATGTGAAGAGATGGGCAAAGACAAAACTCCTCTGACAAGCATATCATTAACAACCCACTGAAGGAGGTCTACTGCTAAGACAAATAGTAGGGGAGATAAAGGGTCACCCTAGCGAACCCGTCTCTTGCAAACAAATTGTTCCGAGGCACACTATTTAAAAGAACTGATGAAGAGCCTAAAGACAAAATCTCTCCAATCCAGCCAAGCCACCTATCATCAAAACCCTTGAACTTCAGTATCTCCAAAATGGCATCATGCTCAAATGTATCAAAAGCTTTAGCATAAACAAGCATAAGAATGAGCAAGGGTCTTTTGGACTGATGGCATTGATGTAAATACTCCAAAGTCCAGGCAATGCAATTCTGGATGGACCTACACTTAAGAAACCCATACTGACTTTTATGTATGCACTTGAGGGAAATGCCCTTTCAGTGATGTTCAATAGTAATGCGCCAACCTAACGAGATCGTCCATCCAGGGAGACCTAACATCGTCAAACAACCGGAGAGATCCGACAACGCCCAATAAAGAAAGTTGGCCACAAGGCGTTGTTCCAGTGGCCGATAATTAGCCCAGACACCCAGAACGAGCCGGAGCGTAAGGGTACCGACCAAAGTGATGGAGAGGGGCGGGAAGAAGGCACTGGGGCAACGCACCAACCTCCAAAGTCAAACAGATGGGTAGACGCCATAGAAGACGTTAGCCGGATAGCCATGTCAGTCGGGCAGGCCGACAAAGGGACCCAATCATGAGGCGGCCAACAACTAGGCAGGCATCAGCATGACCTCACCCACCCCCCCCCCCAGTGGCCAGGTAGCACCCACCCCCCCCCCCCACACACACACACAGAGAGAGAGAGAGAGAGCACCAATCTAGCAGACCCAATGGTGTGGAACATCTGGTTAGCCACAAAAGGGACCCGACCATGAGGAGTTCAGCATCCGGCCAACATAGCAATCGAACTCCGCCACATAGCCTTCACCAATGCATGAAATGCACATGCAACAGCGAGGCAAAAGACGATAGATGATAGGGCCCCGACCGTGCACGTCGCACATGCGTCATGGACCCCAAAGATGACATTGTAGTGAGGCACGGGATTGTGCGACCGGACGGCAGGGAGGGCGCTAGGCGGGCAACGACGCACTACACAGAGGGCGGTTGAGGGCGTGAATGCCCCTAGGAGGCATGTACTCCACCGTCCCTTAAAAAAGCAGTGTATTTTTTGAGACGGACTCCATGGCGAGTTGGAAACGCGGGCCATGGTGAGTTGTTCGACATGTTCACGCCATATAGATATAGATCTTTGTCCTTCTAAAACTATATGTGGGTGTATTTTTGGCACTGTGTTACTATCATGTGTTTTGCTTTTAAGTAGATTGCCCATCGTGATGCCGTGAATGTAGCTTTCGTTTGGCATGACGCCTTCGATTTGGCTTGCATCATTATCGAATAAAACATGAATTGACTTGCTCTTCTCTAACATTACATTCAGAATGACGAACCGTTAGAGCATGCCACATCCAAATTACTAACTCTGTTTGTGAAAAATTATCTCGGTAATACACATTCATCGTTTGTCAGATGTCATAGATGGCTGTAACTGTTTCTATGTTTGCGGAGGTCTGATTTTACCTTTTTTTGCAATTAGATTCTATCAGGAAAAAAAAAGATAATCGGCGCCTCTGGTAGGTTTTGGTTTTACTATTGGCGCCAAAGTTCTGATGGCGTTGGTAGTAGTTATAGCAGACAGCTTATTGTTATAAGTTTTTTGGTTCAACTAACTGCAGATGTTTTTGGCTAAAGAAAGTTACATTTGCTTTTGTGATGGAGGAAGATAAACTTTAGCCCTCACACATAACTACGATATACTCCTTGTCGGCAAGTATATACATACTGACTTTTCAGCCTTTTGAGATCCTACATATGTATGACTTGCGTCCCTAGTTGATATATTAAATATGTGCATGTATGCTTTCTATTTAATTTTCCCTTTGTGTGGGGTAATTTTTGTGGTACAAAAGAGGAATAACAATGCTGCTGAACGCCATTCAGTGCAAGGAATAAAAGAAAGGGTGTGTCTAGGGCACATCTAGAT
The DNA here is from genome assembly GCF_018294505.1 of Triticum aestivum. Classification (NCBI taxonomy): domain Eukaryota; kingdom Viridiplantae; phylum Streptophyta; class Magnoliopsida; order Poales; family Poaceae; genus Triticum; species Triticum aestivum. The sequence goes on from NC_057794.1 coordinate 597,962,115, forward strand.
GTACCCTAGTTATTGCACATCTAAGTGAGTGAATCAAACACAAAGAGAAAAAGAAAAATATCCACACAAATCTCGATGTAAGATCAATGACATAGGACTTAGATGTGCAATACTTATGGCACATCTAGATGCGCTTTAGCAAAACTGTAAAAGAAAAATATAAATAAACTAGATACTTTAATAAAATGATCAACTAGCTGGAAAAAGACGGCCTGACTGCTTCTAGTAGCATATCATACATGGAGATGGAGACGGAGATGAAAACCATACGTCCATCTCCTGTCCAAGTCCAAGCAGAGGAGAGCGCGCAGAGCAAAGCAGAGAGGCAATGACATACATATATACAATACATTTCATAAGTATTTCACTTTGATTTGATTTGATTTGCACAGTAAACAAAAAGAGAAGAAGAGATTATGTGCACGATAAACAAAGGATCCTTGAGGACGGACATATGTGATAGATAGATAACCAATCACACCTCAAAGAGAAGAAAGAGACTAGACAAATACGTATACTGAGCATCATAACTTCGTTGGACGCATAGGCAAAAAAACACATATTTGACCCGTGGACGAAAACAATACAAAATTTGAACTGCTTTTGAAAAAATTGCACGCTGCTGACCCTTTCGAGTGGCGCCCGACAGCCAGGCGCCACACCCTATTGTGCAGCGCCTTTGCCTTAGGCGTCGCACCCCCGGCCAGCGTGGCAGCCCGGGGCCAGGTGCGGCCCCACAGCCAGTAGTGCAGCGCCTAACCGCTGGGCGCCACACAGTGTAATGTGCAGCGCCTATCTCTTGGGCGCTGCACTCTGACTTAAGCCGCATCGGACCAGCCCTCCCGAGCAGCTCTTCCCTCTCTCCAGGGAGTTGTTCTCTGGAACAGAGAGCAACGGCGGCTGTCGTGGTCCTAACTCTGACAGTGATGTAGGGGGGTATGTATGGAGAGGCTAGATCTCAGCTATTGGGAAGTTGTAAACACACCAAGATGTACGAGTTCAGGCCCTTCGCGGAGGAAGTAACATCCCTACGTCTCGGTGCCCGAAGGCGGTCGATTGGATTACTGTCGTGTGAATAACAGGGGTGCGAACCCTTCATACTGAGGAGGGGGGTGGCTTATATAGAGTTCGCCGGCCCTCTCCTGCCCTCAGTAATGCAGGGTTTAAGGTACATTTAAGGTCGGGCGTTACTGTTGGGGAACGTAGCAGAAATTCAAAATTTTCTACGCATCACCAAGATAAATCTATGGAGTAATCTAGCAACGAGGGGAAGGAGAGTGCATCTACATACCCTTGTAGATCGCTATGCGGAAGCGTTCAAGAGAACGGGGTTGATGGAGTCGTACTCGTCGTGATCCAAATCACCGATGATCCTAGTGCCGAACGGACGGCACCTCCGCGTTCAACACACGTACAGCCCGGTGACGTCTCCCATGCCTTGATCCAGCAAGGAGAGAAGGAGAGGTTGAGGAAGACTCCATCCAGCAGCAGCACAACGGCGTGGTGGTGATGGAGGAGCGTGGCAATCCTGCAGGGCTTCGCCAAGCACCGCGAGATATGAGGAGAAAGAGAGGGAGGGCTGCACCAACAGGCAGAGATCAGATCGCGTGTATTGGGCAGCCCCTAGGCCTCATATATATAGGGGAAGGGGAGGAGGGTGCGCCCCCTCTAGGGTTCCCACCCCTAGAGGGGCGGCAGCTCCAAACCCATCTATGGGTGGCGGCCACAAGGGGGGAGGAGAGGGAGGCGCAGGGAGTATGGGCCTTAGGGCCCATCTGCCCTTAGGGTTTGCCCCCTCTCCCCTTCTAGGCGCATGGGCCTTAGTGGGAGGCGCCCCAGCCCACCTAGGGGCTGGTGCCTTCTCACACTTGGCCCATGTATGCCTCTGGGGCCCATGGCCCCCCCCGGTGGACCCCCGGACCCCTCCGGTGGTCCCGGTACATTACCGATAAACCCCGAAACCTTTCCGGTGACCAAAAACAGGACTTCCCATATATAAATCTTTACCTCCGGACCATTCCGGAACTCCTCGTGACATCCGGGATCTCATCCGGGACTCCGAACAACATTCGGTAACCACATACAAACTTCCTTTATAACCCTAGCGTCATCGAACCTTAAGTGTGTAGACCCTACGGGTTCGGGAGACATGCAGACATGACCGAGACGTTCTCCGGTCAATAACCAACAGCGGGATCTGGATACCCATGTTATCTCCCACATGCTCCACGATGATCTCATCGGATGAACCACGATGTCAAGGACTTAATCAATCCCGTATATAATTCCCTTTGTCTAGCGGTACGATACTTGCCCGAGATTCGATCGTCGGTATCCCGATACCTTGTTCAATCTCGTTACCGGCAAGTCTCTTTACTCGTTCCGTAACACATCATCCCGTGATCAACTCCTTGATCACATTGTGCACATTATGATGATGTCCTACCGAGTGGGCCCAGAGATACCTCTCCGTCACACGGAGTGACAAATCCCAGTCTCGATTCGTGCCAACCCAACAGACACTTTCGGAGATACCCGTAGTGTACCTTTATAGCCACCCAGTTACGTTGTGACGTTTGGCACACCCAAAGCACTCCTACGGTATCCGGGAGTTGCACAATCTCATGGTCTAAGGAAATGATACTTGACATTAGAAAAGCTTTAGCATACGAACTACACGATCTTGTGCTATGCTTAGGATTGGGTCTTGTCCATCACATCATTCTCCTAATGATGTGATCCCGTTATCAACGACATCCAATGTCCATGGTCAGGAAACCGTAACCATCTATTGATCAACGAGCTAGTCAACTAGAGGCTTACTAGGGACATGGTGTTGTCTATGTATCCACACATGTATCTGAGTTTCCTATCAATACAATTCTAGCATGGATAATAAACGATTATCATGAACAAGGAAATATAATAATAATCAATTTATTATTGCCTCTAGGGCATATTTCCAACAGTCTCCCACTTGCACTAGAGTCAATAATCTAGTTCACATCGCTATGTGATTAACACTCAAGGTCACATCCCCATGTGACTAACACCCAAAGAGTTTACTAGAGTCAATAATCTAGTTCACATTACCATGTGATTAACACTCGATGAGTTCTGGGTTTGATCATGTTATGCTTGTGAGAGAGGTTATAGTCAACGGGTCTGAACCTTTCAGATCCGTATGTACTTCACAAATCTCTATGTCATCTCCTAGATGCAGCTACTACGCTACATTTGGAGCCATTCCAAATAACTGTTCTACTTGGAGCTATTCTAAATTGTTGCTCCATTATACGTATCCGGTATCTCTACTCAGAGCTATCCGGATAGGTGTTAAGCTTGCATCGACGTAACCCTTTACGACGAACTCTTTTACCACCTCCATAATCGAGAAAATTCCTTAGTCCACTAGTTACTAAGGATAACTTTGACCGCTGTCTGTGATCCATTCTTGGATCACTCTTGTACCCCTTGACTGACTCATGGCAAGGCACACTTCAGGTGCGGTACACAGCATAGCATACTGTAGAGCCTATGTCTTAAGCATAGGGGACGACCTTCGTCCTTTCTCTCTATTCTGCCGTGGTCGAGCTTTAAGTCTTAACTTCATACCTTACAACTCAGGCAAGAACTCCTTCTTTGACTGATCCATCTTGAACACCTTCAAGATCATGTCAAGGTATGTGCTCATTTGAAAGTACCATTAAGCGTTTTGATCTATCCTTATAGATCTTGATGCTCAATGTTCAAGTAGCTTAATCCAGGCTTTCCATTGAAAAACACTTTTCAAATAACCCTATATGCTTTCCAGAAATTCTACGTCATTTCTGATCAACAATATGTCAACAACATATATTCATCAGAAATTCTATAGTGCTCCCACTCACTTCTTTGGAAATACAAGTTTCTCATAAACTTTGTATACACCCAAAACTTTGATCATCTCATCAAAGCATACATTCCAACTCCGAGATGCTTACTCCAGTCCTTAGAAGGATTGCTGGAGCTTTGCATACTTATTAGCATCTTTCAGGATTGACAAAACCTTCCGGTTGTATCACATACAACCTTTCCTCAAGAAAATCGTCGAGGAAACAATGTTTTGACATCCTATCTGCAAGATTTCATAAATAATGCAGTAATCGCTAATATAATTCCAACAGACTCTTAGCATCGCTACGAGTGAGAAAGTCTCATCGTAGTCAACTCCTTGAACTTGTCGGAAAACATCTTAACGACAAGTCGAGCTTTCTTAATGGTGACACTTACCATCATTGTCCGTCTTCCTTTTAAAATCCATCTGTACTCAACAGCCTTACGACCATCGAGCTGTTCTGCCAAAGTCTACACTTTGTTTTCATACATGGATCCTCTCTCGGATTTTATGGCCTCGAGCCATTTATCGGAATCCGGGCCCACCATCGCTTCTCCATAGCTCGTAGGTTCATTGTTGTCTAGCAACATGACTTCCAAGACAGGATTACGTACCACTCTGAAGTAGTACGCATCCTTGTCATCCCACGAGGTTTGGTAGTGACTTGATCTGAAGTTTCATGATCACTATCATAAGCTTCCACTTCAATTGGTGTAGGTGCCACAGGAACAACTCTTTGTGCCCTGCTATACACTAGTTGAAGTGACGGTTCAATAACCTCATCAAGTCTCCACCATCCTCCCACTCAATTCTTTCGAGAGAAACTTTTCCTCGAGAAAGGACCCGATTCTAGAAACAATCCCTTATTGCTTTCGGATCTGAGACAGGAGGTATACCCAACTGTTTTGGGTGTCCTATGAAGATGCATTTATCCGCTTTGGGTTCGAGCTTATCAGCCTGAAACTTTTTCACATAAGCGTCGCAGCCCCAAACTTTTAAGAAATGACAGCTTAGGTTTCTCTAAACCATAGTTCATACGGTGTCATCTCATCGGAATTACGTGGTGCCCTATTTAAAGTGAATGTGGTTGTCTCTAATGCCTAACCCATAAACTATCGTGGTAATTCGATAAGAGACATCATGGTATGCATCATATCCAATAGGGTGCAGTTATGATGTTCGGACACACCATCACACTATGGTGTTCCAGGCTGTATTAGTTGTGAAACAATTTCCACAATGTCTTAATTCTGTGCCAAACTCGTAATTCAGATATTCATCTCTATGATCATATCATAGATATTTATCCTCTTGTCACGACGATCTTTCAACTTCACCCTGAAATTACTTGAACCTTTCAATAATTCAGACTCGTGATTCATCAAGTAAATATACTCAACATCTACTCAAATCATCTGTGAAGTAAGAACATAACGATATCCACTACACGCCTCAGCACTCATTGGACTGCACACATCAAAATGTATTACTTCCAACAAGTTGCTTTCTAGTTCCATTTTACTGAAAACGAGGCTTTCAGTCATCTTGCCCATGTGGTATGATTTGCATGTCTCAAGTGATTCAAAATCAAGTGAGTCCAAACGGTCCATTTGCATGGAGTTTCTTCATGCATATACACCAATAGACATGGTTCGCATGTCTCAAACTTTTCAAAACGAGTGAGCCCAAAGATCCATCAACATGGAGCTTCTTCATGCGTTTTATACCGATATGACTTAAGTGGCAGTGCCACAAGTAGGTGGTACTATCATTACTATCTATATCTTTTGGCATGAACATGTGTATCACTACGATCGAGATTCAATAAACCATTCATTTTAGGTGCAAGACCATTGAAGGTATTATTCAAATAAACAGAGTAACCATTATTCTCCTTAAATGAATAACCGTATTGCGATAGACATAATCCAATCATGTCTATGCTCAACGCAAACACCAATCTCGATGGTAGAGGGAGCGTGCGATGCTTGATCATATCAACATTGGAAACACTTCCAACACATATCGTCAGCTCACCTTTAGCTAGTCTCCGTTTATTCCGTAGCTTTTATTTCGAGTTACTAACACTTAGCAACCGAACCGGTATCTAATACCCTGGTGCTACTAGGAGTACTAGTAAAGTACACATCAACACAATGTATATCCAATATACTTCTATCGACCTTGCCAGCCTTCTCATCTACCAAGTATCTAGGGTAATTCTGCTCCAGTGGCTGTTCCCCTTATTACAGAAGCACTCAGTCTCGGGTTTGGGTTCAACCTTGGGTTTCTTCACTAGAGCAGCAGCTGAATTGCCGTTTCATGAAGTATCCCTTTGTTCCCTTGCCCTTCTTGAAACTAGTGGTTTCACCAACCATCAACAATTGATGCTCCTTCTTGATTTCTACTTTCGCGGTGTCAAACATCGCGAATATCTCAAGGATCATCATATATGTCCCTGATATATCATAGTTCATCACGAAGCTCTAGCAGCTTGGTGGTAATGACTTCGGAGAAACATCACTATCTTCATCTGGAAGATCAACTCCCACTCGATTCAAGCGATTGTTGTACTCAGACAATCTGAGCACAAGCTCAACAATTGAGCTTTTCTCCCTTAGTTTGCAGGCTAAGAAAATCGTCGGAGGTCTTATACCTCTTGACGTGGGCACGAGCCTGAAATCCCAATTTCAGCCCTCGAAACATCTCATATGTTTCGCGACGTTTCAAAAACGTCTTTGGTGCCTCAACTCTAAACCATTTAGTATTAACTGAACTATCATGTAGTTATCAAAACGTGTATGTCAGATGTTCGCAACATCCACAGACGACGTTCGAGGTTCAGCACACTGAGCGGTGCATTAAGGACATAAGCCTTCTATGAAGCAATGAGGACAATCCTCAGTTTACGGACCTAGTCCGCATAATTGCTACTATCAACTTTCAACTAATTTTCTCTAGGAACATATCTAAACAGTAGAACTGAAGCGCGAGCTACGACATAATTTGCGAAGACCTTTTGACTATGTTCAGGATAATTAAGTTCATCTTATGAACTCCCACTCAGATAGACATCCCTCTAGTCATCTAAGTGATTACATGATCCGAGTCAACTAGGCCGTGTCCGATCATCACGTGAGACGGACTAGTCAACATCGGTGAACATCTTCATGTTGATCGTATCTACCATACGACTCATGCTCGACCTTTCGGTCTTCTGTGTTCCGAGGCCATGTCTGTACACATGCTAGGCTCGTCAAGTCAACCTAAGTGTTTCGCGTGTGTAAATCTGTCTTACACCCGTTGTATGTGAACGTTAGAATCTAACACCCGATCATCACGTGGTGCTTCGAAACAACGAACTGTCGCAACGGTGCACAGTTAGGGGGAACACTTTCTTGAAATTATTATGAGGGATCATCTTATTTACTACCGTCGTTCTAAGTAAACAAGATGCATAAACATGATAAACATCACATGCAATCAAAATAGTGACATGATATGGCCAATATCATATTGCTCCTTTGATCTCCATCTTCGGGGCTCCATGATCATCATCGTCACCGGCATGACACCATGATCTCCATCATCATGATCTCCATCATCGTGTCTTCATGAAGTTGTCTCGTCAACTATTACTTCTACTACTATAGCTAACGGTTAGCAATAAAGTAAAGTAATTACATGACGTTTATGTTGACACGCAGGTCATAAATAAATTAAGACAACTCCTATGGCTCCTGCCGGTTGTCATACTCATCGACATGCAAGTCGTGATTCCTATTACAAGAACATGATCAATCTCATACATCACATATATCATTCATCACATCCTTTTGGCCATATCACATCACATAGCATACCCTGCAAAAACAAGTTAGACGTCCTCTAATTGTTGTTTGCATGTTTTACGTGGCTGCTATGGGTTTCTAGCAAGAACGTTTCTTACCTACGCAAAACCACAACGTGATATGCCAATTGCTATTTACCCTTCATAAGGACCCTTTTCATCGAATCCGATCCGACTAAAGTGGGAGAGACAGACACCCGCTAGCCACCTTATGCAACTAGTGCATGTCAGTCGGTGGAACCAGTCTCACGTAAGAGTACGTGTAAGGTCGGTCCGGGCCGCTTCATCCCACGATGCCGCCGAATCAAGATAAGACTAGTAACGGCAAGCATATTGAACAAAATCAACGCCCACAACTACTTTGTGTTCTACTCGTGCATAGAAACTACGCATAGACCTAGCTCATGATGCCACTGTTGGGGAACGTAGCAGAAATTCAAAATTTTCCTACGCATCACCAAGATCAATTATGGAGTAATATAGCAACGAGGGGAAGGAGAGTGCATCTACATACCCTTGTAGATCGCTATGTGGAAGCGTTCAAGAGAACGGGGTTGATGGAGTCGTACTTGTCATGATCCAAATCACCGATGATCCTAGTGCCGAACGGACGGCACCTCCGCGTTCAACACACGTACAGCCCGGTGACGTCTCCCATGCCTTGATCCAGCAAGGAGAGAGGGAGAGGTTGAGGAAGACTCCATCCAGCAGCAGCACAACGGCGTGGTGGTGATGGAGGAGCGTGGCAATCCTGCAGGGCTTCGCCAAGCACCGCGAGATATGAGGAGAAAGAGAGGGAGGGCTGCACCAACAGGCAGAGATCAGATCGCGTGTATTGGGCAGCCCCTAGGCCTCATATATATAGGGGAAGGGGAGGAGGGTGCGCCCCCTCTAGGGTTCCCACCCCTAGAGGGGCGGCAGCCCCAAACCCATCTATGGGTGGCGGCCACAAGGGGGGGAGGAGAGGGAGGCGCAGGGAGTATGGGCCTTAGGGCCCATCTGCCCTTAGGGTTTGCCCCCTCTCCCCTTCTAGGCGCATGGGCCTTAGTGGGAGGCGCCCCAGCCCACCTAGGGGCTGGTGCATTCTCACACTTGGCCCATGTATGCCTCTGGGGCCCATGGCCCCCCCGGTGGACCCCCGGACCCCTCCGGTGGTCCCGGTACATTACCGATAAACCCCGAAACCTTTCCGGTGACCAAAACAGGACTTCCCATATATAAATCTTTACCTCCGGACCATTCCGGAACTCCTCGTGACGTCCGGGATCTCATCCGGGACTCCAAACAACATTCAGTAACCACATACAAACTTCCTTTATAACCCTAGCGTCATCGAACCTTAAGTGTGTAGACCCTACGGGTTCGGGAGACATGCAGACATGACCGAGACGTTCTCCGGTCAATAACCAACAGTGGGATCTGGATACCCATGTTGGCTCCCACATGTTCCACGATGATCTCATTGGATGAACCACGATGTCGAGGACTTAATCAATCCCGTATACAATTCCCTTTGTCTAGCGGTACGATACTTGCCCGAGATTCGATCGTCGGTATCCCGATACCTTGTTCAATCTCGTTACCGGCAAGTCTCTTTACTCGTTCCGTAACACATCATCCCGTGATCAACTCCTTGATCACATTGTGCACATTATGATGATGTCCTACCGAGTGGGCCCAGAGATACCTCTCCGTCACACGGAGTGACAAATCCCAGTCTCGATTCGTGCCAACCCAACAGACACTTTTGGAGATACCCGTAGTGTACCTTTATAGCCACCCAGTTACGTTGTGACGTTTGGCACACCCAAAGCATTCCTACGGTATCCGGGAGTTGCACAATCTCATGGTCTAAGGAAATGATACTTGACATTAGAAAAGCTTTAGCATACGAACTACACGATCTTGTGCTATGCTTAGGATTGGGTCTTGTCCATCACATCATTCTCCTAATGATGTGATCCCGTTATCAGTGACATCCAATGTCCATGGTCAGGAAACCATAACCATCTATTGATCAACGAGCTAGTCAACTAGAGGCTTACTAGGGACATGGTGTTGTCTATGTATCCACACATGTATCTGAGTTTCCTATCAATACAATTCTAGCATGGATAATAAACGATTATCATGAACAAGGAAATATAATAATAATCAACTTATTATTGCCTCTAGGGCATATTTCCAATAGTTACTGGTAACGCCCCTAATAAAGTGCTATAATGACCATAAAGACTACTTAATAGCCGACCGTTTGCCTGCGGAGTGACTTTAGGTCTCCTGGCAGTCGAGTGGTTGGCTTCATGGTCGAGTGATAGCTTCTTGGTCGAGTGTCTTGAACCCGTCGAGTGGGTACCTTCAAGTCGATTGAAAGGTGACTTCTTCTAGGGATGTCCTTGGGTAGGGCTCTTCGGACAGGTCCGTGCTCCTACCCTAGGTACATAGCTTCATCATTAGCCCCTGAATGGATCGAGGTCAGAGTGGGGAGAGTTTGAGATCTTTCCGACTGGTCCTTTGGGCTACATGAGTGCCTCGTTTTGGGTCAATCGTCATGGATGACGTCGTCAACCTCTTTCAGTCGCCTTGATCCATTCCAGGTCTTTCGTCGAGTGAATTTCTTTGCTTGTGACATGCCGAGTGTCGGTGCGAGCGGGGTCTTCTGTTTTAGCAAGTTGTTCTGCGGCCCGCGGGTGTCGCGGGATTCGGATTTCAGGAAGCGCGCGGGACGGGAGAAGCCGCAGTAATCGGAAGCGATAAAGTGGAAGCTCCTCGAGCCTCGCGTCGCCTTTTTCGCCACATACTGCGTGCGCGTCTGTTGCGGGATTTGACTGGATAGCCTGGGCCTACCAGTCAGCCACTCGGGAGCGGCCCCTTATAAGTCGCCGGCTCGGGGTTTCCAAGCAGTGCGCTCTCTTCTCCTTTCTTCTTCCTCTCTTCCTTCGCGAGTTCTTCCGCCACCTCCGCTCTCACCCTACCGCCGCAGGCTTGTGCGAGATTTGCCGGCGACGATGGCGAAGGACAAGACATCCGCTCTGGAGCGCGCGAAGAAGGCGGCGGCGCAGGGGAAAGGGAAGAGGTCGGCCCGGGGCGGATCGTCCTCAAGGTCTGCTCTGCCCCGGGGCTGGATCCAGGGTGATTGGATGCCATCGGTGATCCAGCAAGAGGATCTCGACGACATGGTCGAGGGGGGAGTCATTCCCATGAAGCCGCGCGTCTCCCGGGAAGAGAGATCGAACCTCAACCCCGCGACGGTGAGTGCGTGCTCTTAGCCACCCACGTCGACCGAGGGTTTTCTCTGCCGCCCCATCCTTTTTTCCGGAGCTTCCTAAACTTCTTCGGAGCGCAGCTCCACCACTTTACTCCCAACTCTATCGTATACCTTGCTGCTTTCATTTCCATGTGTGAGGCTTTCTTGGGTTGCCGCCCCCATTGGGGACTTTTCAAGCACATCTTTACCTGCCGTTCTCAATCGGTCAAGAAGGCCAAGTCGAGTGACGAGAGGACGCAGGTGATCCAGTTGTGCAGGGGTTTGGCGATCTAGACGAGGGGAAAGAGCTGTTTTCCATCTATCACCTTCCCGGAGTCGGTCCGTGGTTGGCAGGCGACCTGGTTCTACTGTCAAGACCAGGCTACCCCAGGACAGTCGACTGGCCTTCCCCCTTTCTCACTCGACCGAGCTGAAAAACTTGCTTCTCTGAAAGTGGCGCCGGAGGAAAGGGCCCAAGTCAAAGTGCTAGCCGGTCGAGTGATTGAGCTTGTCCGTGAGGGCGTGACGGGCATGGATTTGCGGGAGGTCTTCCTTCGGAGGTGCATCCAACCGCTCCAGGCTCGTGACCACCCGATGTGGCTGTACTCGGGTCTTGACGAGACCACTCGTATCCACCCGGAGGAGGTCACTGATGAGATGCTAGAGGGGTGGCTGTCGAGCATCACAGGAAACAAGGACAACCCCCGAGGAGCCAGGAGGGTAATTCCACTCGACAACTCGTACGACGTGGACCAGGTATGTCTTTATGCTCCTGACTGAGGTCTTGTTTTCTTCGTTGGTCTCCTTTGAGTAGGTCGATTGACTTTCGTCTTGTTTGTTGTTTTCCAGGCGACTACCGAGATGTACTTGACGCCCAACGGGGCACAGGGGCCAACTGAGGAAGGGGAGGCGAGCGGAGGTGAGAGCGGAGACGATCAAGGCGAGTGGGAGTCCGACGACGAAGGAGAGGGAGACGACAACGTCGACTCCAGCGAAGAAGAGGAGGAGGAGGTTGAACCCCCTCGCCCGGAGGGGCGATCCAAGCTCACACACGATCCGGCGCAGGAACATGGCAAGGCGACTGCTCCTGTCGGGCAGTCGTCGAAATGCCCTCGGACCTCTTCTCCTACGCCGATTGGAAAGGCTCCCAAGCACCCACGCGCAGCACCGTCCAAGCCGCCCAAGGCTCTTCCCAAGATGAAGATGGCCGTACCCACCATTTCTGGGTAATAATAAAACTTGTTTTCCTTTGTCGACCGCGGACGGATCCTTGGTCGATCCATTGAGCCAACCGACTGACTTTCGAGGCTTGCAGTGCTGCTACTTCCGAGATCTCCGCCAAGGAAGATGACCAAGAGATGGAGGATGCTGTTACCTCCAACCCTGGTACGATTACTGACGTCCCGCTTTGAGTCGACTGAACATTTATTGCAACCCTGGTCGATTGAATGTTTCCTTTGTAGCCCCTCCTCATGTTATCGACCTCCCGGATGACGACGACGATGGTCCGTTGAGAGTGAGGAGGCATAAGAGGGCGTCGGCTGACAAGACCCCCCAATCCGCTCCGGCATCCGAGGCCGTAGCTCGGGATGGTGGTGACACCACTCGGGCTTCTGTGACCTTCGCCGTTCCTCTGGCGAGTGCGCGGCCCTCGTCGTCGACTGTGGATCCATCTTCGCTTTTTGCCGCATACCCCGTCCCTGAGGACCAAGCGGCTGCTGCCAAAGAGGCTATACGTCAAGCGGGGATCATGATGGAGCAAGTGAAGTTGGCTCGGGGGGCCAGCCAAGCAGCTTATGACGCGAGCTCGGCTCTTCAGAGCAACGTCCAGGTCAGTCGACTCAACGTTTGGTCTGTTATGATATGCTGTTTGAAGAATCTCGTTTCCGAAGATCTTTGTATCTGTACGCCACTGGGTGTGTTTGCCAATTCTTGGACGAGTGGGGGCACGCTAAGTGCACCCACTGGGTGTAGTCCCCGAGACTACGGTGGACTGCGGGCAGTCGACTGTAGTCTTTATATTGTGTTGCTGTAGCTGTATTTCTTCACTCGGTTTGGTCAGGCCATGTCGAATGGGACTGTATCCGGTCGACTGCGGGCAGTCGACTTCTCCCTTTCTTTTTTTTACAGTGGGGGCACGCTGAGTGCACCCACTGGGTGTAGTCCCCGAGACTACTGTCGAATGTTCTTGATTCGGCTGTAGTCTTAGAAACGTCATCATTGCCTCTTAGTTACTCGGAAGCAACTTATTTTGGACGTCTGTCGACTGGTTTTTCTTTTTGCAGAAATCCTGTGAACTTGTAGCTCGCTATATTGAGTTGGAGAATCAGCAGGTCCAGCTCAACCTTAACTTGAAGCTTGCCTAGGAGAATTTGAAGAAGGCGCAAGAAGAAGCAAAAGGTATGGCTGGTGAGGTTCTTTATTCTTAGCGGGTGGCTTTTCTTTCTTGTCCATTCTTGATGTTGGTTCCACTCGACGCGCCGCAGATAAACTGGAGGAAGCTCTAAAGAAGAAGGACCAAGATCTTGCAGAGGCACAGAAGGAGGCCTCGAGCAAAACGAAGCTCGTAGAAGAGAAACTGGCTTTGGTCGGAGCTCTTGAGCAGGAGAACTCCAGACTGAAAACTGCTCTTGAGGCAGCTAATCGAGATGCCAGTCGACTGAAGAAAGAAAAGATGGCTCTGCACAACAAGGCGGGTGAGCTGTTGGGGAAGGTAAAAGATCTGGAGGCTTATCTCGGTGGACTCGCCAAGAAGCTGTTCGTCATGCTCGAAGGTAATTATTCCAACCCGACTGTCTTGTAGTTGCCGAGCCCGCGTACGGCCACTGTCTTATTCTTGAATCGTGTTTGCAGAATTCTGCCAGAGCTTCGAAGAGGAAACCAGTCGAGTGGAGCCAGGCTTGGATCCCACCAATTCTCTCGTGAAGGACGAGGCTGCTATGAACGTGCTCCGGCTGGAGTCTCGTGTTACCAGTGTCGTTGATTATCTTGCTCGGCTGAAGGTTGCGATGTCGCGGATCGACACATCACTCTAGCCCGGAACGACACTTCAGAACGACCTTGAGTCCCTGATGGTCCGACTGAATGAAGTCCCGGGTCGAGTGGCGGAATGGAAGAAATCTTCTGCTAGATGTGGTGCTGATGTCGCTCTGTCTCTGGTCCGCGTTCATTGCAAGGAGGCGCGAGAAGAAAAGCTGGCCGCCATCCAAGTCGCCAATACCAGGAAGCACAACTTTCAGGACTTCATGGAGACTTTTATTGCCGCTGCCACCCGTATTGCCGACGGGATCGACTTGGATGAGTTCGTCGCCCCTTCCAGTCCTCCTCCCGAGGAGTGAAAAACTTTAAATTTACCTTGGAATGCCGAGTGGATTTGTAACCGTTCAAACTCTGCCTTAAATTTGCCTCGGGATGCCGAGTGGACTTGCAACAGTTAAACTCTGCCGAGCCGAGGGCTCGAGTAATTTGAGGTCTGGGACCTTTTAGGCTTTATCTGAACTTGATTTCTCGTTGGATACCTTCATGGTTTGATTCATCGAGTGGAACTTGATCTTCACTCGGAATAACCTTGTATTTGCGGCGCAACCCCGAAGGAGAAGGTAGCAGTCGACTTGCGCCTCATCGTCCTTTCGGATTGGGTTGTGTCTGTACTTAGGCGAGCACTGGGCCGCAGCTAAGTCCCCAAGTGGGAGGTTTGCTCTCACTCGATAGGATTTTTAAATACTTAGGCGAGCGCTGGGCTGCAGCTAAGCCCCCGAGTGGGAGGTTTGCTCTCCACTCGGTAGGATTTTTTAAACACTTAGGCGAGCGCTGGGCTGCAGCTAAGCCCCCGAGTGGGAGGATTGCTCCCCACTCAGTAGGATTTTTTCAAACTTAGGCGAGTGTCTGACTGCAGCTAAGTCTCTTAGTGGGAGAACTTAGGCGAGTACTGGACTGCAGCTAAGCCCCCGAGTGGGAGGTTTGCTCTCCACTCGGTAGGATTTTTTCAAACTTAGGCGAGTGTCTGACTGCAACTAAGTCTCTTAGT